>NC_040884.2:5550306-5755672 GCF_900634795.4 Betta splendens
CTGGAATGGCCCTATTTTTATGCCTCAGAACGCTGGGCGATCGCCTGGGACGACTGATGAGCTCAGATTTTTTTGCTACAGTATTTTTCCACATGCTACACACACGCATGTGTGCGTGCGCACGTCGCGCTCCTGAAGCCGCTGTTTGGAGAAACAGTGCAGGACTGATTCACGGTTTGCTCGCCGTCGCGCAGAGGAAAGAGGCCGCGCCGCCGCAGACCTGGCTTCCACGTTGGCACTCACGCTCCAGATTCACGTTGACACATTTAATTATGTTACACTGAAAACAGGCGCTTGGAGATTGGGTCCAGCAACACGCTGAACGTCTCAACCACAGAGCGCGTTTATATCTCAGGGCTGGAGAGTGGGATAAACCTGCAGTTAATACTTTTCACCACAAGATGGACTTAGGGGTGCATGGATTAAGGATGTATGGAGACGTGAGCAGGCTGCAGCCCCCTTTTAATCACTACATCCAAAACACACAGCCAGTTGCGTGCAATATATAAATATCTCTATACTTGGAAGCGAGGCGGTCGATGAGGGTGGGGCCAGCGACGCTGCGAAGTGCCAAACAAGTCATGTATTAATTCCAGATATTTACTTTTGTTTGTTTTCACTGTGTTCAGGGATCCATGGGAGCAATTTTTGCTGTGATGAAACTGAACAGCAGTCCCTGTGGAGTTCATTACAGGGAGAGAGCCAGTGCCCACCCCCACTGCTCCTTGGCCAAGAGGGATTTGGAAGACCCAGAGGAATGGGTTAGTTCGGTGGGTGGAGCCGAGGGAACCTACTGAATGAAGTGTGTGTGTGTGTGTGTGTGTGGCGGGGGGGGGGCTCTCATGGGACGCAAGGAGGAAAGAGACCATAAACACTCAGCTAATGACCTCAAACACACCAACAACACAGCAGAGATTAATGGAAAGCCACAAATGAAGAAACGTAGCTCTGGAGCATGGAGAGGTTTCATTTGACGCATCGTATCACCAACGTTGCCAAAACAGCGACGAGCTGCAGAATGATCAAAAATACTGGCCTCACTTGCTCTGATGACGTCAGTCGCATAATTTAACAAAGAGTCAACGTGGACCCTGCCACGACCTCCGTTCCTGCATCAGCAGCAGGGACGCTGCTAATACATAACGGTTCCGTCTCCCTCTGCACAACAGTTGATGGCAATCAGCTGGATGAGATGTTGCTGTGATGTGGAAGTGCATCATTGCAACAATGTGTCAAGTGAAGAGGGCTGAGTTTGTGACTAGTTCATACAAGTGTCTGACTGCATTTCCAGGTGACTTGTGTACTTTGCTGCACCTGTTTAGAGGAACATAAGGTGCTAGCCATCAAATGAACGTGGAAACACTGACGCACTGAGGACAGAAGCTTTGCTCAGGAGGAAAATTCAAAAGTTGAATATTATGAATTAGACTGATTCCTTTCTTATAAATAGTATTTGATGATATAGCAGCATCCACCTCAGAACCAAAGACGGATCTTAGAAGTTAATGTCTGCAGTCTAAGCTTGTAATGGGGCGTTAGCACTGTGAGGAAGCATTAGCTGTACAGCAACAGACAAGACGCATCATGAAACAGGAGAAAACGAATGGGGCGTTTTCACATGGCAGCTTCCTGTTACTTTTCACACTTGTCTGATTTAAAGATAAGAGCTTTTTCTCCTTATGTTAAAAAAAAAAAACAAAAAAAAACATTTTTCCTGTTGCCAGAACGTCTGCTCTCAGTTCCTCTTATCACAAATGCTGAGTTACACTAATGCACCGTATTTTAATAGACCTCCACAGAAGACGGTTCCCATCATTGTCCGTTTGATCTACTATTGATACTCAACTAACTTACAGGTTATTTGTCTGATCCAGCTACTGTTGCCATGTTCCTGTTGCTCGGTCATCATTAGAGAACTCGCTGCTGCAGAAAAGAAATTTTCCTCAAATCTAGCAGAGAAACAGTTAAATGGACTAGTTATCTTCACCAGCTGTGGAGTTGAACGTGGTCCAGCATCAGTGTGGATTCTGTGGGTGTGGATACACTTACCAGCAGATTGGCAGCAGCATAATGAAGCATCCCAACGCTTGCAGTGGGACTGTTCACGGTTTACATCCCATGGTTCAGTCCTGTGGTCTGACACCGCTGCTCTGCACCTGGACTGTCCTCATCCGTTGGCGTTTGGGACTTGGAGTTACTGCTTTTATTTTATCAGCGTATGATTTGGCGCCGGGCGGCTTTTGTACATCACATTTAGAGTTTGAATGATGAGATGAGATGTAAACCCCATTTAAGAGCTGCAAGCACTCAAACACTCCTGATTTATTATTGCAGTTCGATAGCATACAGTGTTTGCAATAAACTCTTTAATTTGACAGTTCACAAAAACAACCAAACTACCGAAATAACAAAAACAATATTGATTTCTTGCTTTTTTATTTTACCCTATAATACCAACCTTCAGAAGGGTGTGCAGAAAAATAAAGGCTAAGGCTTGGACGAAAAAAGGGCACTGACTGAGGGAACACACTTCTTATCAAGGAGGAGATGTAAATCTCAGCGTTTGTTAGCACGAATGAAACTTCAAGTGGGGCTTAAAAAAACAAATCTTCACTTTTTAGGTAAACAGAAAAACAAACCATTATTATGCATGAACGCCAACTTGTCCTTATGATATTGTAAAAAGAAAACTTATGTCACTTTGGTACTAAACACTAACAACGCCTTTGGTGAGATTTGTACAGCATCAAAACCGAAACACCACGAAGCGCTTTAAAGATTTAGCACCTCTGTAAAAACCATACGGCGTTTTAGTCTATTACAGATGCTCCTTTTAGAGGAGACACAGGATGCTAGCAGCACGGTGGGTGAGGACGATAAAAACTACTGCAGAGGGAGAAAAACAAAAAACAAAAACACACATAAATGACCACAATTAAAAGGACAAGGTGTACAACTGCAAACAAAAACAGCAAACACTGTATTCGCAAGAAATTTACATTTCCCTGCACCCTTGAGCTCGTATAGAACAAGTCAATAGTGCTTTACATGATCTTTAAAAACAGGGAGCACGGGCATGTGTGTACAATGATCACCTGAACGCTTAACACGCTATCTGAAAATGTTCGAAGGAAATTAATAAGCCACGGAAAACAGAGTCACCAATAGTACTTTACTTACTACACATTCCATGTGGCATTGTCGTCTTTATGTAAACCAGCAGTGGTTGGTTGAGACCCACTGGTGTAAAGCTATTTACTGGTAAAACACTCACCCAGCTGCTTCCTTCCACCAAATAAACAGTTGCTAAAACCCTACAGTAATAAAACTATAGGAACTTCAATATGTACAGTAAATAGATGAATAGATGAATCCCACTGGTGCTGTCTGTGACATCCCATCATAGACCATACCTAAACACACACACACACATATATATATATGGTTCTGTCTGTCTTTGGTATCTCATCTGAGAACATAACTTAGCAGGCATGCTGTGAGCTACTACTGCTTTGGACACAAGGCAAGGATGTGGTTTCTCTTCAACAAACTCTTACTGAACACGACGCAATACTGCAGAGTACAGAGCAACATTAACAAATCATATCTACCGCCCGTCTGGACAGTTGCATGCATCCACCGGGCCGTGATGGACAGCTATCTGTTGTGATCCTGATGTTTATTGGGATTCTACCACGTACTAGGCTGCAGCAGTACAGCCTTGCTTGAGGAGACATTTTGGTGTCAGTGACTAAGGTAAACAGCAGATGTAAAGCTGCTTTTGTTACAGCTTCCACCTCTCCTTCAAGGCTGTCAGAAAAGAAGCATTCCCATTTTTTCCCCCCTTTCAAACAATACATGGGTGTCAAAAGAACGTACATTCAAAGTGTTGTGGAGACATTCGCCTGTGTTCTCTCCCCAGCGTGTCTCTAGTCTACCCTATAAACGATCCCTCTCTTCCTAATACATTCATTAGACGTGATCACCCCGCCAGCCTTTCAGTACCAGGGTAAAAAGTGCATCAACAACACTTCAACCATCAAGATCACTCAGTTTTGCTGCTATTAATCTAGAAGTATTTACTCCGTTACCTTTGCTCTAAAAAAGGTATCAAGGTCTTTATTTGGGCCATTTTCCTTATAATTACATTGATTTGATATCTTGAAGGTTGTAGGTAACACTGGATGCTTATTTCTCTAATTTTACTATGCCATAGTATATTAGCTGCAAAACAACGCCTTTGGTTCGACACATGAAATTACAAACACACACATCCTTGAGGTACAAGACACTGATTTTCAGTGTTGAAAAATGACTGAAGTCTAAGGAATGGGGAGGTCCGTTTGACAAAAATCTCTAGAATTGTAGGCAGAATGAGTCTGGATGTCAGTCATGTTATATATTTATTACCTTGGAAGTAAAAATCCTTTACACTAACTACTTATCACAATGAGCTAAACTCTGGAGTACTGTAAATTAACAGGTGTGTACGAGTCCAGCATGAAAAGCGAAGGAGGGAGTCAGGAGTTTTGCAACTTATAGTGTGTGTATCGCTGGGCTTAGCTGCCCTGTGTCAAGTTCTGCATATGTTTGGCAATGTCATACACGTAGGTGATGTCCGGCCTCTTCTCCGGGTCGGAGATGATGCACATATCTACCAGATTCCTTAGCTAGTGAGAGGGATGGGGGTGGAGAGGGGAGGGGTGGAGGGCAGAGACAGAAATAACAGATTAAATGACACTGTCGTGATCCAGATGATACAGAAGAAGCAGCAGCGACAATCAGATCTCTGCTAACACAGATCCACTCGCCTTTTAATCCCCTCTAAACGAGTGCTTTCCATAACAGCGCTAACGAAGCAACAGGTAACTGAGCTGAGACAAAGACGCGAGGCTGGGTTAGCGCACTAATCACTTATTGGTCTGCTGATTCCACTTTTACCCGCGCTCACAAATGCACATCCACCCATAAGGTTGTGCTTGTGCGCGCACACACACACACACACACACACACACACACACACACACGCATATACTGTACACACACACACATAATAAACGCACATGTGCACACACACACACACACACACACACACACACACACACACACACACACACACACACACACACACACACACACACACACACACACACACACACACACACACACACACACACACACACACACACACACACACACACACACACACACACACACACACACACACACACACACACACACACACAGCTGCCATTCCACTGCCACCCAGAGACAGCACTTACACTTGAAGCCGAGCGAAGCGGCTGATTGGAGCAGATAGATAGACAGGCTCGCAGGCGGAACAGCCACCACCATCATTAAAAAAAGAAGAGACTAAAAGATGGAGAGGAAAGGAAAAAAAAAACATAACATCTACACGAGGTAACTATGGTAACCGTCTACCGACTTCCTGGCCGCTGTTGCGTGGCACCGGCTTGGACGAGCTCGTCAGCTTCTATGTATATATACGTGTGTGTACGTGTGTGTACGTGTGTGTGTGTGTGTGTGTGTGTGTGTATGTGTGTGTGTGTGTGTGTGTGTGTATGTGTGTGTATGTGTGTGTATGTGTGTGTATGTGTGTGTGTGTGTGTGTGTCTGAGTGAGAAAGCGAGCGAAAGATGCAAATTCAGGCAGTCTGAGAATTAGTCCCACAGAATAGAGATGGAGGGGGGAGAAGAGATGCAGATATGTAAAATATTCATGCACTTCTTTGCATGGCGATTGGGGTGGGGGAGTGTCAGGTAGAGGAGGGGGGGGGGGGGGTAGGCGCTAGCGAAGGGAGGCGTGGGGGGGAAGCATAGACGGAGATGGTGAAATGACACAACAAAGATGAGCAGCTGACAGTTTGCTGCCGATCCTTCAGGAGCATTGTTTACATCCAGACAGGCGCTGCAGGCACCCCCCTCATCTCCATCTCTCCATCGCCCTGTCTCTCGCTCTATCATTCCCTCTCTCTTTCGCTTTGTCTCCCTTTCTCCTGGATGGGGGTGACATGTAGGGCAACACAGGAGCTCAGCAAGGTGTGTGTGTGTGTGTGTGTGTGTGTGTGTGTGTGTGTGTGTGTGTGTGTGTGTGTGTGTGTGTGTGTGTGTGTGTGTGAATGTGCAGAGAGGACGCTTGTGTAACAAATTTACAATTGCTATTGTATCTACACAAACTCACACCCACCAACGGCTCCTGACAATTAACCACCATCCGTAATGAAGTGAATGCTTGTGTAAAAAAAGCCTCTCTCTTATATTTGACTCCTAATATCTGGTATTTAAATGACCAGTAGTTGTTGGTTATATTTCAAGTTTATATAAACACTTAGATGTTTACTGTTCCATAGACCATATGGAGCTATTAATTGCTATATGGTAATAACCACACAGATATAATAGGATAAGCCTGATCTTCACTGTAATAAACCCAGTCAATGATCACTTGGCTGGTGGATCTTCCTACAATCTGATGGTCAAATAACATTAGAGCTAATGTGTGACTGTATATGAGAAATAATACTAAAACTGGTAATTGGTCCATTAGTTGGTAGACAAAGGTGAGTGGTATATGAGTGGTATGGTCTGTAGGTCTGAGTGTAAGCGGACATGCAGGCACATAAGTTTGACTCAAAACTGTATATTTGACAGAAAGAGAGAGAACCTTAAGATAAAATGCCACCCACACAAAGAGGCCATGCAACACAAAGCCACACACATTCATGCACATGTCACCAGTAATCAGCAATACAGTGACTTCCAACCGCAGCTTGACTACATTACATTTTGGTGCATGGATAAGTCTACACGGAATCACAGCCCATGATTTACCATTTGGCTTGGGAAACATGAGTCTCCGGCCCATTCAGGCCTCTGCAGCAGGGGCAGATGCTTTTGATATACGCGTTTAATTTTCAAATGGTTAAAATCATCGCCGGCCTTTGATCACAGAGTAATGTCATAGCGTACTGCAGCTCAGACAGTTGGTTGGATTTCACTTGTATGAAAAAATCAAGTAGTCAATACAAGTAAAAATCAGTGAACTGGCACCGAAAAAAAAAAAAAAATCTACTGCTGTTTAAAACAGTGGTGCACGTACAAATGTTACATTTTTCCTTTAAAGTTCAGGAGTAGAGACTATCACAAGCCCTTTCAAAACACTGAGCAGGTCCAGCTCTACTCTATGCCACAGCAGTAAGAGGCAGCTGATGGAGTACTCACCTCCTCTGAGTAGTGATCTGAGGGAAGAGGGGGGTAGTCACACTGTTCTATCTTCTTACAAAGAGAATAAAGGTTCATCTTATCCCCGTAGAACGGACTCTGTAAGGCTGCCATCTGAAATATAAAGACAGGAGGAAAAGCGTAAAGGAAGTGTGCAAAGAACGGACACAGAAATAATCAAAATATCAAAGCAGGACATGGAAGCATGTGTATTTATAACGTATTGATTAAAATACAGGCCGGATACGAGACGAAGCAACGCAGAAATGAAGTAGACGCGCGTTCATGTTTTCCATAGTTGCATGAGAGCTCATCTGAGCCAAAACAGAAGAAGCAGCATTTGCTTAAGTGTTTTCCTCTAGTTTGTTGGCCTCTTCTGCCGCACCGCTCCGAGAAACTTACAAATACGAACGAGGGGGAAACAAAGAGCAGAGACGGGGAGACAAGTGCGAGCGGAGAGGGAAATGGGAATACAAGAGGAGAGAATTTCTCTGTTTGCTGGAGCAGCGAGAAAACGGTATCCTCTAGAAAACAAATGCAAGCAGGCAGAGCAGAGGGAGGGCACCTGGGAATAGCAGGGAAGAGCGGTGAGGATGAGGAGACCTTTGCTAGTGAGTGGAAATAGGTGAAGAATTTCCAAGAATAGACAAGATGTAATTTTTGCCCGGCTCGGTTACAGGCTCCCCTACTCCAGCTTAAATGCGAGTGTGAAAGGTGAAAGGCAGACTTGCATAACAAGCCAGCGCCGCTCCTTCGTTTTCCGATTCAGTGCCTGCAAAATGAATCCTGTTAGGCTCATGGGCCGGGCCGATTGCTCTGCTGATAACAAACAAACGCAGCCGGAGCGGCTGTCGGCGCTGACGATGACGAGCTGCTCCGAAGCGTGTTTGCATTCATTCACGTGAGCACAAATTAAAGCGGTTTATCTCCTCGCACGCACAAACAAAAGGCTGAGAACAACTATATGCATGCGTTTGTCCCAGTCGCTTTGATGGCAGCCACCACAGACTCTGGCCGTGGTTTCATTGTATGGACCACGTCTTCACTGTGACCTTGACGTGTGTTACTGTACTGAATTGGGCAGCCGGGTATTTAAAGACATTGTTGTTCAAACTTAGGGTTTTTGGGTTGTGCTGCGATCGGAGGATGAGCGCTACGTGTCTGACAGCTCGCTAATTGGCAGTGTGAAAGTAGATGCGAACAGCATCTCCACATATGAAGCCAATAGAATCACTCTACAGAATACAGGCAGGGAGTGTGAAGGCGCCGTCTTCCCAGACACTAGACAGACGCCACGGTTTGTGTTCCCGCGTAAATACGAGCTCAAAGAACGGAATGGTGCCGAATTACAGGCTCCGGTTTCAGCTTTACTCCACTAAGAACGATGTCACACGGCTGCACACCTTGAAGTCATGTAGTAAAAACTGGAAAAATACAGATGAACTGGCTTCTTCATCAGTCACAAGAATTATTACAATGGGAAAAAGCCTCTCTCTTGGTCTCGCATTTTGTTGCCTGTAGATTCGAGTCTAACCCGCTGACATTGTCCAAAAAGTGCCGAGCACATCAGCGACTTGTCGGCGGCTTCTTCATTTCAGCCTGCACCAAATAATGTGTCAGACACTGATGCTGCAGAGACAGAAAAGTTCTTGTTCCCTGTTGGGCAGATTTTGACAGAGTCTCTGTCACAGCTTCCAGTGGGAAGTCAAGACGACGGCAGCCGTCTCAGCGGGCGCCGTCTCCTCTGGACATAATTCACCACCGCTCAATCATCCCTGCCTTTAATCAAAGCCCAGCGTCATCGCAGCGGATTATCGCGCGTGCATACGTGTGCCATGTAAAGACGGTCCTCGTTCCCACCGCTCCCTGGATTGTCCTCCGCCTCTGCTTCGACAACCGCCCATCGCAGCCCAGCAGGCGGCCGACAGTGATGCGTGAACACGTGACGGCGCCACTACCTCAACAACAAGATCATCAACGTACACTTCAAAAAGCCAACTGGACACAGTTCACATCATGTATATTTACGGCTATGTTGGACTTTAATTTCAAAAGCACCCTTCCAGCATCCGCACAGAGAGCTCTATAAAGGGAAAGATTAGGAAACCGTGCCAGGTGGACTCGCACAGAGCCCACACTCAGACGGAGACCTTTGCTGGCTTCCCTTCAGAGGAGGACGAGTCTGTTCACGGAGCCCGTGTCTGAAAAAAAAAATGCTGACATCCTGCACTTTCGTTTGAGTCGAGTTGCAGGAAAAGTTCAGTGTCTTGGTGAGGATCATGTGGAAAATGTTCTTTGAGTATTTTAGAACAAATGTGCATGCAATGAAACGGAGTACACTCCTGGGTAAATATCAGTAAAATGACTACAAATACTGTTGAATCCCAGACGTTTATTACTATTATTTAAACAAAAAACCGAAAGAGGGGGAGGATGAAGCCAATTGGTTGGAAAAACAAACGTTTAATTAATTAAACTCAAATAAAAAGGTCATTATTTAAGAAACAACTGCATCAAAAGCCAGAGCACTCTTCATTTGTGAGATTCCATTGTTTTAATATTTTCAGTGTCAGGCTTGATTTTGGATGACAGATTCAAGCCTCCTGGGCCCAGATAATACCAGTCCTCACAAACCTCTGGAGTGAGACTGTCATTCTTTGCATTCTTCGCTGAAGGGGATTTGTTTCTCTACATTCAGCTTTAAAATTCTCCAAAGGTGTTTTATTGGAGTCGAGTGGGGAAATGTTGGCCTGGTCATAGTGTTTAACTTTTCGTTTTAAACGGCTGTGCCTGCTGGGATCAGGAACACGTCAGAAGATTCCTCTCATTCCATGCAGGGCCACGCCACATGTTCTGCTGGTGTGATGCACACTAATTTATTTAGATTTGACCTTATCAAAGAATTTCCTATCAATACTCATTGCGCTCCTCTCATCTTCGTTGCTGCGGTTACTTCTCACGCGTTTGCCCCTTTTGCTAAATTGTTTACTGTTAAATGCAGGTTGTAGACAACATGTCTTTTCACCATTTCCTCAACAAATTTTAACATTTCTCAGATTTTCCCAGTCCAAACTACGAATCGGAGGGTTTTTCCACACGTTTACTCTTTCTATGCATCTTACAAGCCCGGTCATATATCCAGCAGTATGTTTGCAGGTTTGTGTGCAAGGGCTAGTTAGAGCTCCCCCCAAAAACATACATTTCACAGTAAGTGGGGAAAAAAACAGGGCGAGACAGAAACAGATAGAGAAAAAAGAAGAAAATCAACCAGCTGTAGATACCAGGAGGCGAAGGGTTAAACAAGACCCCATCGTATTTTCATGCATCTTCTGGTTTTGACAGATGAAAAATGTCAACTGTCCTGTTTGTATTTGGGAGTTTTTGCACTATTCATCTGCTTCATTAGTGCCTGCTGCTCCCAGCCCCTGACAGCTGCCGGCCCCCTGCTCTCAGCACGCACACACATACACACACAAGCATAAAGATGCATGCCCCCACAACACACACACACAAACACACACACTTTTTTCCAGACTGTGTCATCGCATTGGGTTAGATGATTGACTCACTCCCTGACCTCTGAGGCCTCTGTGAGAGTGTGAGACTGTGTGTATGGTTCATTGATATTCGAAAGACATACAATGCACACGCATGCCTGCTGTCTGTCCAAGGGGTGTGTGAGCTGCTGGTGGCATAGAAAACACACCCAAACACACCGACACACACACACACACCCACACAAACACGCGCGCTCGCTCGCTCGCACGCACGCACACACACACACGCACACACACACACACACACACACACACGACCTCCCCCCCTTTGTTCCTTCGCTCTTCCTCAGCTGGCCAGGTTGTACTCTCCCCAGCCCAGGCATGTAAAGCCGCATCAGAGTCTGTGTAAAAGGTCTGGGCTGGGCCTTCCAGTTTAATTAACGCGAGTTCGCTCTCTCTCCAGCTTCTCTCCCTGTGTGCCAATTAAAAGGAGCGGCATCCTCCCCTTTCTAAAACCCCTACATCCAGGGACTTAAGAGGTTTCCATAAATTCTCACATACTCATTCATAAACATAACCGTGTGGGCGCAGGCCACATCACAACAAACACCCTAATTCTCACACAAACACACACACACAAAACACCACACATCTCGTTCTGTCTTGATGTCTGACTCTCACCCACACAGTGCTGTAAAATTCAAGACAGCATATCTTTTTTATGCGCTCACTGGCCCTTTATGTGACTTTATGATGATATATTAATCAAGGTAATAAGTCATAGTGTGGGGACACTCATTAAAAATATACTGCACCTAAGCCCAGTGGACTTGGTCAGACCTTTGAGAAAAACTGACAGAAGTGTGTTCCAACGTCCGCGTCCCTCTATGGCACTAAGTGAAAATTAAAGAAAGAGTCTGACGCAACTCTTGCCTTTTGTTAAGCAGGTAACTTATGGACCTTATATTTATATTCATTTAGCCCCTTACGACCAACATAGCACATCTAACTTACTAAATATCTGTGTTACGTATGAGTTGAATCAGTGAACAGACATTAGCACGAGTAACATGTATGCATCAGAAACGGACACAGTATGAAAAACATTAGAGGATAACCCAAAGAAAAGGCCTTCATAAAAACTTCATGACATGCAAACCCAGCATTTTCAGGCCTCATAAAACCAACAGCAAAACAAAAAGGGAGGGAGCGGAATGAGGCAGGAGGCCCAGTCCGACCTATGGATGGCTGAGCTCCAAACAGGAAGGAGACACATTCCACTAAAGCTTTTTAACACACTCCGCTAACCTTTATGCCAAGCACAGCAACCACAACACATCCATACAAAGAGGCGGCGAGCGCACACGTGTAAAATGAAGCACGCCGAGTAACCGTGTGAGAGTTACTAATGCAGATGCGGTGTTGATTGAGCAGACAGAGCGCTAGGAGACGGCAACCTCACTAACTGGCGCGTGAACAACCCCCCCCCCCCTTCCTCACCACCCTGGTCACCCTTGGAAACAGCCCGAGCCACTGCAGCATCTCTATTTACCACAGTGTGAAGCAGTTGAGTTGGAGGGCATAGGGCAGGGTCAGGTGATGTAATGAGGTTGGACACAAGGAGGGAGGGATCAAACAGAATGGGAGATGGAGATAGACACAGATACAATGACCAGGTATTGACAGGCATACCCTTTGGACCCTAGCCCAACCCCTAGGCGTAGCAATGAAAAATGCAGGCTCTCTCAAATGGAGCCGTTTCGCACATAAGGAATCGCGCTCCCTCAGATAAAACACGCATACAGCACAAACCTCAGCCCCTGCTGTATGTTCGGACTGAAATCAATGAGCACCAAAGGGATGAGGCGTGGATTTCTATGCGAATTTCTTATGCCTGAAGGTTAAGTGAGGAAAAGGGAGGCATACGGAGGGAAACACAGCAGAAGGGGAGGAGAAGAGAGCGAAGAGGAACGGAGAGTTTCAGAGAGAATAAGCCAAGTTTCCTGACACTGAATGCACTGCGGAGCCCTCTTACCAAGACGAGTGAAGAGCAAGGGTCTGTTCTTCAAAGAGAATAAGAACGGTGTGGAGAGCCCTGCTCTGGTAACAATAAGGCTGTAATATCTCCATCTCCACAGGCTCCGTGCATGGCTCACCTTGACCCGGTGGCTGGAGCTCTGTCTCTGCTCTTGTACCTACAGCGCCTCCTCTCTGAATGAACGGCCCCCATCCTTCTGTTCGCTCCAGCAATCTATAACCCCGCGCTCACTATTTGTTATTTTCCCCTTCCACCTCTCCCCCTCTGCTCCCTCTGTCTAACCGTCCGTCTTCTCCTCCTTTTCATTCTCTCCTTAGACCTATACTGCAGGTTCCTTTCCCGGTGTCCAGACTCCTATATTGTTCCTGTATAGATTGCTAAACTTTTCCACCTTACATCTTTGCTCCCCATCTGATGGCCTCCTCAGGGGCCAACAGGTCTCCCCATCTTTTTTCACTTTTCCTCTCCAGCCCACTCCTCCAGCTCTCCTATGGGTGAAAGGTATTGTATAAAAGATCAATGCACCGTGTCCATCTCAGGTCGAGCAACAGCCAGCGCTCGTGCTACGTGTGCAATTCTGACAGTTTAAACGCCATTCCTCGAGTTACACAGTGCACAGAATAACAGCGTCGCAACCATTTAGATGATATTACCATCGAGGATCTGCATGTGTGGTTACCTGCGGAAACAATCGGACCCGTTTCTTGCAAAAGCAGCGTCGCACAGTACAGTTTAAACCTGCAGAAGCAGACTGTGACCTACAGCACCCACTGCTCTCAGCCAACCACGTCTGGACGTTACCGCGGTGCATTGTGGGGAACTAATTAGCATGAAGGACTGGTCTCTGAGCAACCATGACCTGCAAGCTGAGCTCAAACTTCTTCCTCGTGCTATGCCTGAGGCGCTGTAGAGAAGGTGTAGTCACTGGTGCGTTGAAATGCAGCCCAAGTGATCAGCAACTCAGGGGAGTTTGGGGAGAGGAGGGGAGGAGGAAAAAAAGTGGGTGTTTCCTTGGCTGACAGTGTGTCTCTGAATCCGTGTCTGCCTTTGTGCATTCACTGCACATGAAGGTCGGCAAGGTGAAAAATCAGATTGACTGCTATCATCCATGTCCATCATTGTTATGCTCCTCAGCCCTTCCTCTTTGTTCCCTCCGCTGTGGGCTCCTCCCGGGCTTGTCTCCGCTCAGTGTGGTCTACAGCACAGCCCCGTGGTGCTTTGCTCCTGACTAATCAAACTAGTCAGTGTCACCGGGCGGTCTTATCCAAAACACATGGCCATGTCAGTTCCCTTAACTCACCAGCTTTGCAATGTTTTGCAGGTTCGCAGGCTAAACAACTTTAACTCAGAGTCCTAGGGTTTGGGCGAAAGGAATGAAGAAGAGAGGGAGCAGCAGGTAAAGCAAAGTGACAGATGATAAACGTCATTATTCTGAAATAATGTGCATTATTATTCATGTATAAGAAGAATAATGTAAATATACCTTCAACATGAGGGCGAGTATTTGTTATTATATTCTTGCGGCACTATTATATGGATGGTTTGTTTATGTGTGTTCTCACGTCACTCCTACGGTCGACTGCAGGGTGACAGTATGTGCACATATTCCGATAGTTTACCTCGTAGAGCAGGCATCCTAGCGACCAGATGTCAGATTTGAAGTTGTATCCGTTTTCATGTATCCTCTCCGGTGACATGTAGTAAGGAGTACCCACTGGAACACAGAGGGAGGGTGAGGGGGGAGAGAAGTAGAACGACAGAGGCAGAGAAGGAGAACAGGACAAAGAGAGTGAGCGTTAACACTTTGCATTTCAAACCCGCGCTGCAGCCGGTTCATCAACATCAATGACACAGCTCCCACAGTACAGGGAAGCAGGTGAGGAGCGGAGCTGCACTTTCAGACAATGACACATTCAGACGATGCACTTTAGCAAGAGTGCAAAAGAGGCTTTAAAGTGGCTTCATTTGAAAATTAGATTTAATAGGATTAGATATTGAAGAATTCATACAATGCAGGTAATTGGAAGTTTCACAAAGTTGCATCCATGTGTTTAGCAGACATGCGGATACAAAATATACATGAATCAGTTTTGATTACTGGCTTTCAGTAATGATTTGAAACAGTAGTCTGTGAATGTGCCCAGGGAACAGCGGTGGAGCCTTAAAAGTTCTCCTGTTTCTGGTTTTGGTTTTGAAACTCAAGAGTCCCGAACTGCCACGGAGACTGGCAGAGCTCCACGGAGTCAGACCTTCACCCCACGAGACACAAAGAGGAGCCGCAGCTCAGCGACACATCCGTGACACGCGGCAGGAAGGTCTGGAGGAGTTTTTTTTTTTTAGAGTTTGACTGGAAGCGTGTGTGTTTTTATCCCCATTTGCTTTCTATTTATTGTGATTTCCCATGTAAAAGCCCATCAAGCACATGTTTCACAGCAGCGGCTTCGCATTATTCACATATGGTTATAGGAAGGAAATTTTACCAGTCCTTTAACCTGCGCTGAGCAGCTCTGAGACTCCGCTCATGCCAAACCCTTTCAAGCAGGCATGCGGGTGGAAGACTCACAGAAATATGAAGATGACAGTTACACAGGCTATGCTGAGCTGCTGAGCAGCCTCCACCAGTAGCACTGCCGTACATGACACTGTGTGCAGCTTATGCTTTAAATGTCAACATAATCAGCAGCTACTTGCATGCTCCTCAGGGTCCAAACCGGCTCATAAAAACATCACAGAAAACTGGTTTTTACACTGAAATATCCAACTTGGCTTAAATCTCCTTTGTATTTCAACTGTTCAAGTAAATACTGTGAATTCAAATAAAGTCAGATTACTGCAATAATCTATACTTCTATACTATGTTTGTTTGAAGTGTTTCGTGTCGCTCCAAGATGGTGTGATGCCTTTAAAATACTTGTAAAATAGTTAGAGTGAGCGCTCACGCTGCTGTTACTAGAATATCTTGATGCATATTGGACCGAAGGAAATAGTTGGAGTGAGCGCTCTTGCTGCTCCTATCGAATAAAATATCTTGGACGCATTTCTCTGGTGGAAATAAACGAGGTTAGCTATGGAGAACCGAAACAGCCATAATCAAATATAAAGGAAAAAGGAAATAAATGTACTAATTTTTAAATTATGAATATACAAATATATAAAACTTTGGAAAAAGAAATGTATAAATGCTTATATAAATAGAAACGCTATTTCTATCTTTTTTAAAGAAAGATTTATGCATTTAGATTTTATTTTTCTTAAGCCGATTTTCTTTTTCGCAAAGTGTAAGCAAATGAGCCGGGCATGTCTTAATTGTGTCACTGCACAGTCATTGCTTGCAGAACTCCGTTCAACCTCGAGGCTCAGCCTCTGGAAAACTTCATCCAGTAGTTCAAAAACTACCGTGGGTACTTCTCTGCCCGTGTTGTCAGATAAACTGAACAGGTTTTCTTCGGATCAAATCAATTTGAAACACCATGAAGTCTGATGGAAAACTTTCTCAATTGTCCGCAAGATGCCTTAAGTTGTTTTCTATCTACCAAAGCTCCATTACTAATGCTCGCTAGACTAGGATGTACTGCTGAGGAATCGATCGAAGGGAACGCTTCACAAATTGACTAAGACTGTGCAGTGATACAATCAAGACACACCCGGCTCATTTGCCTACACTTTGCGAAAAAGAAAAACGTCTTGAGAAAAGGAAAAGCTAAACGCATAAATATTTCTTTAAAAAACAGAAAAATAAATAAATGTGAACATTAATAATTTATACATTTCTTTTTCCAAAGTTTTATATATTTGTATATTCATAATTTACTTATTTCCCTGTATATTTGATTATGGCGGTTTCGGTTCTCCATAGTTAGCGGGAAGGAGAAACAACGGTAGCTCATGCAAATGTTTAAAGCTTTTCTACAATGCTGGAACCTTGGTTTATTATTGGTCTTTGTGAGTACAAATGAATCTACAATGTGATATAAAGCTGGGAATTTCTAAACCAGAAAAGCATTCCTTGTTTGGAGTCTTAGCGCAGTAAACAGCCAGCTAACAAATAAACTGAGGACAGCTCAGGGAGACACTATCACCGAAGCGACACTTCGCAGCGGCAAAATGAGGGAGGTGAAGAACCGAAGAACCAGAACCAGAGGTCCCAGACGAAGCAGGAGTTCTGCAGCGGTCTTTACAATCACTCGACGCCAGGTCACAGTCTTCTAGAGCTACATCACGCTCCCATGAGTCTTCAAAGAGCTCTCAGAAAAACAAGCTAACGTGATGAAATGGAAAGCAGAGCTAGATGCAAATCTTCACTTTCTCCAGTGTCAAAAGGCGGTAGCCGCAGCAGAAGCAGAACCTACAGCCCTCGAAGAAGCAGTGATTCAAACTATTTAATAAAATGGTTGGATCCCAAGTCATCAGAACAAGCTAAAAGGACACGTGCTGTACATAACCTCAATCCTTCTGCAGGCACCAAAATGGTTTGGAAGCGCCTTGAGGACTACTATGGCTCCCCTGAGGTTATTGATGATGCACTCTTGAGAAAGTTAGAGGAATTTCCCAGACTCACAATTAAAGACAATGTTAAGCTAAGGGAACTTGTTGATCTACTGCTGGAGTTAGAATGTGCAAAACAAGATGGTGCCCTTCCAGGACTTACTTTCTTAAACACAGCTCAAGGAGTTAGACCAATTGTTGAAAAACTCCCTTTAAACTTGCAGGAAAGATGGACAACTGTAGGAACACAGTACAAAGAAGCTCATCACGTGCCATTCCCTCCTTTCTCTGTTTTCACATATTTTGTTCAGCAACAAGCCAAAAAGGAAAAATGATCCAAGCTTTGTCATAGCCGGTTCCGGCAACATCTCTCCACGCACACCTATGGTGTCAGCACACGAGATGGACATTGCAGGACATTGCAGGACAACCATGTGCAGAAGAAAATGGATCCATAGATTCAATATGGAAGAGCGCGGAACTTCCATATAGAATCTATGTATGGAAAGTTGAGTATCCAGCTACCGCTTAATCGAATCGAATGTGACTCTGTGTCTGACAACAGGACGGAGATACCCTCTCCTGACATAGCGCACCATCATCCTAATCTACTCTCAGTCGCAGACAAGATCCAACCAGTGGATCACCATGCTTCAATCCTTTTACTCCTAGAGAGGGACATCCTAAGGGTGCACAAGGTACGTGAGCAAATCAACGGTCCCAATAAGGCTCCATACGCCCAACGGCTGGACCTCGGTTGGGTTATTGTGAGAGGAGTGTGTTTAGGGAAGGCTCACAGTTCATTAGATGTCGGTGTGTAACAGAACACACACCAATGGCCGTGACTCTTCAAACCATGTCAAAACCTTATTCATGTGAAAGAAAATTATGGACTAACACTACAACAGCACACTTCATCAGCAGCAAATCGTGTGGACAATAAACATGTTGCTAATGACACGTATGACCCTGGGAAATCCGTGTTTGAGACATCCAAGTAGGATGACAAGCTTGCATTGTCAGTAGATGACCAAACATTCTTAAACCTCATGTCCAGTGAAGTCTACCGGAACAAAAGAGAACAGCTGGGTCGCTCCTTTGCCTTTTCGTTCCCCAAGATGAAGACTTCTAGACAACAGAGAGCAAGCTCTAAAACGTCTCCACTCACTGCAAAAACACTGTGGACAATAAACCAGAACTGAAGAACCATTACATCCAGTTCATGCAAAGGATGCTGGATACTGATCAAGCTGAAGCTGTACTACCTCTACCCCAAGGTAAGGATCACTGGTACCTACCTACCTTTGGTGTGCATCACCCACAGAAGCCAGACCAAATACGTGTTGTATTTGATTCTAGTGCAGAATTTGACGGAGCTTCACTCTTAGTGCTTCTTAGTGGACCTAACCTAACCAACACCCTGTTAGGAGTACTTCTGCGCTTTTGAAAGGAGTCTTAACAACCACCGTACAGCAAATGTTTTATTGTTTTGTTGTACGGGAAGACCACAGAGATTATCTCCGCTATCTCTGGTTTGAAGACAATGACATTACTAAGAATGTAACTGAGTACAAAGTGAAGGTTCATGTTTTTGGAAACAGCCCTTCGCCAGCTGTAGCAGTATACTGCATGAGACAAGCAGCTGAAGATGGTGAGCAGGAATACGGCTCAGATGCAAGACACTTCGTAGAAACACAGTTTTATGTTGATGACCGGCTCACATCAGTTGCCAGAACAACAGATGCAATCGACTTCCTCGTGAGAACCAAGGAGATGTTAGCAGAATTTAATCTACGACTTCACAAAGTGACATCAAACTGCAGTCAGGTGATGGAAGCTTTCACTGCTGAGGATTGAGCAAGAATTCTTAAGAATTTGGATCTCTGAGTAGATCCTCTCCCTGTTCAGAGGAACTTTGGACTTTGCTGGGACCTACAAACTGACAGCTTCACCTTTTCTGTATCCGCCGAAGTCAAACCATTCACACAAAGAGGATTATTATCTACAGTCAACATCTTATATCACCCCCTGGGATTTGTGGCTCCTATAAAAATGCAGGGCAAAGCAATAATCAGAGAACTTTGGTCTGAAGAGAGGGACTGGGATGCTCGCCTGCCCGTAGAAAAGGAAGAGAAGTGGGTCTTATGGAGAGACTCTTTGAAAGCTCTAAAAGGCCTCCAGGTACCAAAGTTCTACAGTCCAGGTTCCTTAAAATCAACGGAACAAAAAGAACTGTGCTTCCACTGTAGCCATAGGAGCAGTAGCCTACCTGGAAACAGTCAGCAGTGAAGGACATCTTGTTGCATTTGTATTGGGGAAGTCAAAAATGGCACCTCGCCCCACACACCCTTTCCCACACCTTGAATGCTGTGCTGCTGGAAATATTTGAGCTGATCAGAGATGAGTTGGATATGAAAGTGGACAATGTCAAGTTTTCCACTGACAGTAAGATTGTGTTGGGCTACATACACAACTCTTCACAACTCTATGTTCCAACTGAGCTAAATCCAGCTGACCATACCACGAGGTTTATTCCACCAGACCGGGCCCTGCCTTTCTGTATACCGACAAACCCACAGAGGCGCACAAAGTCGGGCTGTTTGTCTGAGTCAGGTTCAATCAGTCCAAAGACGTACGTTCAGAAGTCACTGCTTTAGCAACTACAACATCAGAGTATCGGCTGGGCTCTCAGCGCTCTGAGAGATATTCCAATTAGACTACACTTTGTCGGGTCATAGCCAGACTCAATTATATTGTCACATCCTTTAGACAAAAGAGAAGTGATCAAAAAAGAGCGAAACTCCAAGCATAAAGGAACTCACACAAGCCAGTGTTGTTATTAATAAAACCATCCAGCAGGAAACTTTCAAAGAAAGGAAACAGACCAACACAAAACATGACTGTGGATGAAGATGGCCTCCTACGTGGTAGTGGATGACTCTGAGACCATGTCAACAGACAGTTTTATTAATGCCCTGAGAAGATTCTTTTCTGTTCGTGGACCAGCTACGCTTCTACGCTCAGACAGAGGAACTAATTTTGTGGGAGCTTGTAAAGAGCTAGGACTGGACATGAATGAAACTAAAGTAGAAAAGTTTTGACAGGAGAGAGGGTGCATTTGGAAGTTCAACCCCCCTCATGCATCCCACATGGGAAAATCCTTGGAACGTCTAATTTCTTTTAGACGGAATGCTGGTAAAAAAAATGCATTGAAACATCTCACTCATAAGGTCTTGAGCACCTTTATAGCAGAGGTTATGGCGATTATCAATGCAAGGCCTCTTGTGCCAGTATCTACGGACCCAGACTGTCCTACAGTGCTCACGCCAGCTATGTTACTCACGCAGAAGATAAGCGCTGTTTCTGCACCCTTCGGTAACTTTCCTCAGGATAATGGTATGGGAAGCAATGTTCAACACCTTGCTGACACCTTTTGGAAAAGGTGGAAAGGAGAATATTTATTGAATGTCCAAGAAGACCGAATGTCCAAGAAGGAGATGTTGTCCTGTTAAAGGATGTTCAGGTCAACAGGAATAAGTGTCCTATGGATGTTGCCGTACAGACCTTTTCCAGCAAAGTCAAAAAGGTCCGTAAAGTGCAAGTGAAAATTGCAAAGGAGGGGACTGTCAAACTGTTCCTTCGACCAGTCTCAGACATTGTAGTTCTTATTTCTCGGGGTCAGTGAGTGTGTTTCATGTTAACTGACATTCCCTGAAGTGTAAATGTGTTTGTTCGTATTGTTCTGATATAATGTGATTATATCAAGCGGGAAGTGTGATGACTTTCAGGCGAGAAGTGTTAAAAGTGTAAAATAGTTAGAGTGAGCACTCACGCTGCTCCTTTTGAATAAAATATGTTTGACGCATTTCCCCGGTAGAAGTAAGCGAGGTTAGCAGGAAGGAGAATCAAGGGTAGCTCATGCTGTTCTACAATGCTGGAACTTTGGTTTATTATTGGTCTTTGTGAGAAGAAATGAATCTAAAGAGTACAACCTTTCAAAAGTGTAACGTTATCGTACATAATTCAGTTACAATGTAATATAAAGCTCGGAATTTGGACGCGCTGTGAGGACAGCACAGATGGAGAAGCCTAGTCATAAAATGGTTCTTGGGTCAAATATGACACAAGCTGCTTTCTAGAGGTTTTATGATATGGATTTGTGTAAGAATAATTAATATAATTAATTACTATAAGTAAGATTTGAAAAGAAGAAAGGAAATTACCCAAATAAAGTCACGTCTCTAACCTACATATACAACCTACAACCTAACCTACATATACATATACAAAGAGGTCTAAGAAAAGGGTAGGGAGGAAAATGATAAGCAGATTTTACAGGGGGCAGGTGGTAGTTGTTGTAGCAAATGGCTGATTTGAGCTGGATTCTGTAGGTGAGAACAGCTCTCAACAGAAAAAAAATGTACAGGAAAAATAGTAGGAAAAAGCCATAACTGCACACTCACACATAGCATTCGCATTAGAGCGCACACACACGCACACGCTCTCTAGAGTCATTCAGCACATTAACAGGTTGGAGGAAACTCAACCAAATGTAATTGCAATTAATAAAACCATTATAGAAGAGACTATTAGATTTGAAGTCTATGGGAACTGAAATGAAAGCCAGCACTTTTAATGTTGGTGCAGATCTAATTGGGTTGGGGGGGGGGTTAAAAAAAACACAGAAAACAGGCTTTTATCTTAAATGTGCAGTTTTGAATAATGAAGTGTTACCTGTCATTCCAAAAATAATCAGCATCTGCACAGGAAAAGAAGCAGCAGCCAGAGCAAGTGGAGGTATAAACAGGGGAGTGGGGATTGCAGTTTTAATTGGTCATCAGGTTGGTATTGTGGTTTGTGTGTGTGTGTGTGTGGGGGGGGGGGGGGGGGGGGGGGGGGGGGCTGCAAGGTCTCATGGTGCATTCTGAACAAGCTCCCTGAACATTCATTATTAGTTGATTAAAAAGAATCAGCCTCTCTTATGCTAATAGCTGCATAAAAAAAGACTCGGCTCTGGGCTCAGGCTCCTAAAGCACGCTGAATTAAGGGCACATTACTTATTCATGCAAATAAATTGAAAGTCATGTTGGGATTGATTTCCATTATTGTGAGTGGCTGTGACAACACTGTATTCGCTGTGTAACGGGCTAAGCGCTGCTGTATAGGAGGTGAGGTGCCATCTAGCATGAAGGCCGTATTTCTGAAGCACCGCTAAATAGAAAAATCAAAGTCGGTTCGTACTCAATACAAATTTGGGTGTGATTATTTCGACATCCTGCAAGTTCTGCATTAACACTTGGAAACTACGGCTTGAACCTGGAGCATTTAAACAGTGAAGCGTTTCATAGGGATTTCCCCTCTTGAGTGGAAGCTTCTCTCATCTTTGCTCTATTACCAGCTTTGCGTTTCCTTGCGGTGAATGAGATTCAGACGGAGTCTCGACGGACACGACTGCATTTCTCACTCAGACCAAGGGCAGCAGTTTAGAAACCTCTGCTGTTGTGTTGTAACAACAACAACAACGCAACACAGCAGCCAGAGTGGAGCTAACGCTTCTCCCTGAATTTCATTACATCTCCATTGTGTTTATCTCTGTTTCCTATACTGTGTGTCCTGTTGGGCTTTCACCTCCAGCCTGGTTCTCTGCCAGTTTGTGGTTCACAACTTATTGTCTTAATAAAACGAGTTTGTATAAACACATGAAACTGTCATAGTTTCCATCATCAGCCACAGTTACTCCTCTTCCACGCAGCTCTCCCCCTTTTCTTTGTATTCATCCTTATCCCTTCTCATTACAGGTGTTAATTGCAGGTACATTATAATTAATAACAAAAGAATGGCAACAACACAGCAGTTGATTCAATGTATTGTAAATTGTGTATTGTAGCCTGAATACTCAGAGGCAGGTTGTGGGTGTCTTTTGCATGTTTGAATACTTCGCGTCAGTCCCATGTCCCTGACTGAGGCTGCGCAGATATACAATATGCTGCAGGTCTACAGTACATAAATAACTGTTTTTGCATACGCATTTAAGCACACATGCACTATGTTTAATGTATATAGATGTGCATTTCTAATGAGTTTGTGTCTGTGTAAGACAAAAAAAAATAGTGTGAGAGAGAAAGTGAAAGAGAGGGCGACTGCAGGATGCTGAGCGGCTGAGTTGAAAGCCTGGGAGCTGACAGGCTGTATGCCTGGACCTCCATCTCAGCTTCACCACCCTGCTCTGTTCAGCTGGGTGGCTGAGCTCATTACAGACCCACGCTGGCGTGCGATTACACGTGCACACTGACGTGCACGTCGATGTGCGTGCTGACGTGCGCGTCGATGTGCGTGCTGACGTGCGCGTCGATGTGCGCGCGTCAGCGCACACACACACACACACACACACACACACACACACACACACACACACACACACACACACACACACACACACACACACACACACACACACACACACACACACACACACACACACACACACGCTCTTCCTCACATTGCTTCTATCACTCTCTCTCTTTTTTCTCCTCCATTTTTGCTGTCACCTTGTCATACTCTCTCCTCTTCCTGCTCTTCCTAACTTTTTTCTTCGTCTGCTTTCTTTTTTTGTCCTCTTTTTTCCCTTTGTCACTCTGTCACATTCCCTTCTCACGCACCAAGCACACTCCACCTTTCTTTTTCTGTATCTTTGTCACCCATTCTTCTATTTCTTATACTTTTTTTCTCCCTGGCATATTGCGTTCTCCTCTCACTCTATCTTACGCCGTGTGCTGTCTTCCATTCCCCAACTCTAGTTTCTAACATCGTCTCTCTTGCTCTCTTTCTCGCCACCCCCCCCCCCGACTGAAAGTCGAGGCGGGAGAGGAAAAGACGGAGAGAACGAGAAGTAAGGACAAGGTAGAGAAATAGAGGGGACAGTGACAGAAAGACAGACAGACAGGAGAGACGCCATTTAAACGAATGGAGGAAAAATGCTGGAGAAAGCCCGGGGCACAGCATGGAACAATGACGCACTGCAAATCCCTTGTGCCCTTGTGTCCATAGGTCACGCTAACCTGGGGACATCAGCAGCTTGTGCAGAACTAGATCGTCTACATATCATTAAAATATTCTTAAAAAGTCGACATAGTGCTTTAACACGTATAAAATACCAATATAATATCTTCCACATGCGTATTTATGCTGACTGAATGTCTTCAATGCTAAGGTAACTGTCAATCAAATATCAAATTTACCAACGTAACAATTAATTACACCTGACAGCCTCTGAATCACACTGCGGCTCGTGCAGATTAACAAAGCAGTCGTCATCTCCTCAGATTAATGGCGAGGGTATTCCAGTTGACCCCTCTACTTGTGGGGCTGCCTGTCCTCTGTCAGCCTAAAGAGGGTGCTGTGAACTCAATGTTTAATGAGCAATCACGCGTTTCCACTCGGCTCTGCTGCTACTGCAGGCTGCTTAAGTTGAAGGGGCTTCTGTTGAGTTGATCAGGCGATTCACACTTTTTTTTTTTTTTAAGGCTGCTGCTGTACCAGGGCTGAGAATAGCGCACCGTTTCAGTAATAACAGTCTGACATGAGGACGTGAGATAGTGTGAATGACGGTGTTTATATCTGTCTGAGGAATAGATTTCTCTATGACGCTGCTGAAGTTGCAGCGTATGTTGGATAGCACCTCCAAATGGGCAAGTTTAAACGTATGTAATCATCGCTACATGTTTCACAGCATAATACGGCCACACAAACGCCATTTTAATGCCTTACAAAGACAAAATATTACAAGATACTTGTTTATGTGTTTCTCCAAAAAGTGATAAATTGAAGAGATTTTTTTGCAGGACTCTGGGCGATATGTTTACAGTGGGAGAAGTTTGGGAAGTTCAGAAGTCAATACACAGTTGTACAAATGAATTCTTTGTAATAATGTTAATCTACGTAATGTACCTCCTGAGACACACTGATGGTTGAACGTGTGCCTTGTCTAAATCTAATTGTATGAGCTGCCAATCACTTTGTCGAATCACTGCACAAAGCGCAAACAGCAGCACACATCGGTTTCTAAAAGCACATATTTGATTATTTATGGGAGGGTTTGGGATTTTTCAAACTTACTATTTGTACTTTCTGCATTTCAGTTCACAACATTTGTTCAGTTCCAATTCCTCATTTTGCTGTTCCAAAAAAATCAAGAGTAAGGTTCAGGAGCAGAGTGGTGGAGCACAGTGATAAAGGCTGATAAGACCTGGCTGTTAACAAATTGTTAATGAGGTGCATAAGAAAACCTTTGAAGCAGAGGAGTGTTTGTGTTAAACCCAATGTTTCTTGTGCAGTTCCGTAGCAAACAGGTTTTTACTGACTGAACAAAATATGAAATGGTAGAAGCGTCTGTCTAGTACAGACAGAGTCATTCTGCTCTAAGATTTACAGCCTTGTAGCCGTCTGTAGACATACAGTACAAACCTCAGTCATTAAAACACCCTGTGCATTGAATGGATGTGTTTAAACATGTGCTACCCTTCTGTTTGGCAGCTCATGCAGTGTCAGATTTACAACTTATTCGTTGCATTTAGTTTTAAACTAAAATAAATGTATTGAATCCCTGTGGAAGTTTTTGCACTACGGTCTAATTAGAATATCTAAATTTAAAAAATATATATTATTTGGTATTATTTGTGACAAACAAACAAGAATTCAAACAAGAACCTGAATTGTAAAGTTGGCCTACTTGTTTTATGGCACCCACTCACAATCAGTGCTGTGTACCGACCGCCTCTGCCCACTCTAGTCTGAGTTAGGGTTAAAGTTCAAGGCAACAGGAAGTGGTTAAGTGGTCTATGAAGGTGCTGTGGCCAGGCAGCAAAGCCATGTGACACATGGGTCTGGGCTTAGAATGCCTAATGAAACACATCCAACACTGTGTGTGTGACTGTTTAAATTACCTAGCGAGTGAGCAGCGGTTGTTTTGGAGCTGAAGAATCGTCCCAATCCCAAGTCTCCTAGTTTTACTACTCCTGTGGCTGTGATGAATACATTGGCTGGTTTGATATCTAGAAGAGATAAGCAAAAAGAAAGCAGTTAGGGTGACAAGAAAGGAGAATATTATCAATGACACCAGTCTGCCTGTGTCGCTACAATGAAATGAAATGTAATGTATTAGTGAAAATGGTCACTTAGGGTAATGTGAGTGTTTGCAAACCATTTCAGCAACAGATTCTGAAGTGTGGTTAATTTCACCCACATCAGCCTTTGAAATTTACCCCTCTCATATAATTGTAAGCAGCTTTTGAATAGGCAGTCTCTGCTAAAGTGGTCGTTAAAGCCCAGAGCTCTGGGTTCATTAGTGTCCGTGTGCCCTAATCCAAATCAATCCAACGGAAGTACATCACCTGTAGCTGTGTGTGAGCAGTCCAAGCACACGATTCCATGACTTTACTTGACTGGACCCTATTGAAAGCATGTGGCTCCATAAACACTGCGTTGTTTAACACCTACACTTAAGCCACTTTTATCTTGTTTTTTTCCCCCCACTTTCCTACTCACATTTTTAAAAGCTAATAGGATGGATCAAAGGGTCATGTATTTGACTTTTACACTGGTAAAGTAAACCTGCTTGACCACTAGGGGCAGTGTTAAATTTGGACAGAATACATTGAAAAAGAAAATGACAACTACACATCACTTAAATTCCTTTTCTCAAGATTATGAACTAATCGACTCACTCAATGTTTACATAAACTTAACACTAAACATAAATGACAGTGATATCAATCACATCTTAAATAGATTCACCATTACAGTTTTGGTATGGTATAGTCCAACACTGTCTTTGTTTCCTATGTGCATGTGGATGTGTTACTAGATATACAGTGTATATTACCACTACCTCTGTGCATGACTCTCCGGGAGTGCATATGTTCCAGCGCACTGCAGAGCTGAACAAAGTACTTCCACACTGTTCTCTCTGGGATAAGTCTCCTCTGCTTCTTAAAGTGCTGCAAAGTAAATGCAAGCATACATTTAAATGAAAACACATTGTAAATAAAAGTAAAATTGGCATACCTGAAAAGGAAACGGATACAAATATTTTAATAGGATGGTAAAAGGTTGTGTGTGCCAGGGAAAAGCCTTTTTAAGATGGTAGCAAAGTTGTCTGTTTGTGTTTATGCAGCATCCATCCCCAGCCTCAGCGCTTAGCTACGGGACTCCACAGCTAATGCAACCCAGACCGCTCGCTCCACAGTCTGTGCCTTCCCTAACCAAGTCGTGGCTCATTTTCTCTGTAGCCTACAATGGAAAGCACATGCATTCATAGGAGCAGGGAGAAGAAATTTGCGGTTCCACAAGTCCCCCATCTGGCACACAGCTTTCAGTGGCACAGCGGTTCCAGTTGTTTTTCAGCTTATTTATGTATTTATTTTAGCGGGCAGAGACTCCAGTCCCTCTGCAGCAAAGCCACAGCGATGACAGAGCTTAAAATTCTACATCATGCCTTTCTGATCCGCAATAACTAATACCAACAACTGCTGATAGGAACACCTCTATAAATAGCACAATGCACATGAGGAAGATGTAAAAAGGGCTATCAGAAGAATTTTATGGGCCGACCATATGGCTCCACTTGTAGGGTAGAATCGCCTTGACTTTAGGAAGCTTGGATGGGAGTCCCATGTCGATTAAATTCCAGGAATTTGACATTGACAAGGGCTATGCCATTAAAATGGTAGCCACTATAGCAATCAAATCTGTGCTTAAACATTTTTTTCAATTTAAAAGCATTGCAGAAAAAAAAATCATGAAGCATTTAACATTCATCTTAACACTAAACGCAACAGTCTGTCTGAACTACTGGTGTATCAGAAATACAAAAGAGCTACGTTAGCAGGAAAACAACTGTAGAAGCTCCTCCTTAGTTCATTATATCTAGTAGGATGCAGTTGTATATACACTACAGAAAAAAAAATAACCTGCTCAGCTACTGTAAGGTCAGGGGTCAAAGAGGCTTTAGGCCTAGTAATCAATATGACATCAAACAAGACAGACAGAATAAAAAAAGAAATGAAGAGTGTAAAAATGTAAGTAATGAATGAAACCGATATAGGTGAAGAAGATGTGAGCGTAAGTGAGGGATAGAGCTGGATGGAGAGATAGAAAGAGGGAGGGATAGACCTTGGCCTACATCCAAACAAAGCCTCAGTGAGGAGCCATTCTTCCCTTGCCCTCCCATTACCATATCAGAGGATTGTTTGATGTCAATGTCGGTGCACATAGACACCCACCAACACCACCACCCTCTCCTCCATCCCTTTAACAGCAAACAGTGCACATGCAATATTCTGTAAGTGCATGCAAATCAAGGACCATTTGATTTCATTTGAATTCTGAGATGGTCAGAGAGAGAGAGGGAGAGAGAAAGAAAGAGGGAGTGATAGGGAATGGTTGAGGGGGAGAAAGAGGAGGAGAGAAATCAAAAAGAATAAAAAATGTTAAATTCATGCATCGGGGGTGTTCTGTTTTACATATGGCACACTGTACGAATGTGTTTACTTCACACTACAGCCCAAGGAGTGGAGCTTAAGCCGTGGCATGCACCTCAGGACTCCCACTGTTAGACTAAAAAAAACAAATTATTTAGAACGACACAGGAGACAAATGGTGCAGACGAGAGGCGTGTGCTTGTGTGTGGGAGTTTGTGTTGTCAGTAGCCATAAGGAGGTGACAGTCTGAAGGCTCCCAGCATCGTCGGTAGCTTAGCTAAGATAGCAGTGTCGCTCAGCACTTAGTTATCTTACCTCTCCACGCTGCCATGTTCCATCTGTGTAAAGTGCATCTATTTGTGTGAGTGTGTCTGCACATTGTTAGGTTACACAGTAAACGTTTCTATATGTATGTATTCATTCTGTGTGTGTGTGTGTGTGTGTGTGTGTGTGTGTGTGTGTGTGTGTGTGTGTGTGTGTGTGTGTGTGTCTCTAACATGCCATGTTCGCTCTCTCATACTGCTAATCCTCGCGTCTCCTAATTTGCCGTGTTGAAGTGTGCCGACGTGGAGCCGCTGAGTATGACTGCAAACAGCTTTTGGAGCTTTGTTGATTCAACACCGCGGCATCATTTATGCATGGGAGAATACCGGCCTTTTTACGTGCACACCATCAATTTGCTATACAGTCGGGTTTTATAATAACCGGAGGTTTGGTCCAACTCAAAAGACAAATTACAGGGAGAGCCTGGGATGTAACCACCAGCAGCTCTCTATAAACTCTGTTCCATCTTAGACTCAGATTTCAATAACAATAACCCTGCGCTAAAAAGCTTGTAGGCTGAGGTTTGAGACTTGGTCAACGTGATGTGTGGCGTGACCTGAAGCTATATAACCACCTCAACATTTCCATAATCTATCAATATTAACACAAATTAGAGATTTATTATGTAATTGACATGCAAACAATTTGCAATAAAGATTCACATGTTAAATATCTATTCATATACAACTTCCCCTCCACAACTGAAGCCCCGACAGCAGGCTTTTTATTAGGCGTTTTTTGGTTTCAGGGTGGAATGTCTGATTCACATTGACTCAGTGTCCAGGTTGTCAAATTCCCGTAACAACCACAAAACGCAGACCTCCGGCCACCATTGCTTCAGTAAAAGAGGCCACGTCAGCAGTTTGGAGCTTCCTTTTGACACCAAGTGTGGCGTTTGAAGTTGGGCTGGCTAATGTTTAGACTGTGTTACTGAATCATGTTTTCAACTGACGGACAACATTGTATTGAAGTATTTTGAATTGCATGGATTAGTTTCCATCCAGGATCTTGTGTGTGATAAGTGATTAAGCGTTACTCAGTATTTAACGACCACAAACACACAATTAGCTGCGACAGCTCGTCTGTGTGTTTCTTTGCTTCTTACCTTGATCATACGCGAGAGGTCCCCAGCATCCGCTAACTCCAGGACTATGTTCAGCTCATTGTCCTCAATAAAAGATGCATGATATTTTATCACATTGGGGTGGTTCAATTGCTGTGGGAGGAGAAAAAAAAGGCATGTCACACACACAAAAAAAGGGAAGACCCATTGGTGACACTTGTCACATTGAGAGTGTGCTTGGTTTCACTAGCTATTCCTCGACTGAAAATCTTACTTTGTTCCAGCTACAGACAGCGGCATCTTCTTTCAAACTTGTTACACAATCTATATGAAACCAAACGTATGAGTAGATGAATAGAACAGCAGAGGATCTCATGTCATGAGTTGGGCAGCCCGCTGTACTTTCACCGCCAATTAAAACAAAACTGCTCAGTCCATATTTGGAAATCCGCATTTGTTAAGTGTGGACCTAATGAGACGGTTTTGTCCTCAAGTGTGACAAAGCTGGGTGACATGTCACAACAACCCCTCTGTGTGTGATGACAGTAACCCATGTGTGAGACACACACGCGCACACACACACACACACACACACACACGCACACACACACACACACACACACACGCCTGACAAGTTGACATGGCTGGCAGTCAGAAAAACAAGCATCCCAGGCTCATCTCTGGCTGAGATTCCTTCCTGTTGGTTGGTCAATAAGGCAGGAACAGCATTCCCTGTAGTAAACAAAAAGTCTCAATCCATCCAGAGCAAAAGCGAAAAGGGGGAGGGAGAACAGGAAGAGAGGGAGGCGCAATGAAGGGGAAAAAAAAACAAATGACACAGTGACACAGACAAGCGAAAAGAATGATGGTGACAGGGCGGGGTGAAGAGGTAGTGAAAGAGAACAAAGGTGAGCAAGAAAAAAAGGGCAGAGGAGACACAAGGTGAGCCGCGTTAGAAGAGGGGATGATACATGGAGCTGCAGACATGGAGCCGTGTGGCATGGCGATGTCGGGGAGGGGGGTTCGTGATGCGAGCAGACGGAGCGGTGTGACACGCACCCTCCACTGCGCTGCGCTCTGCTTTCTCTGCTGTGATTAAAGAAATGTTCATGCTCTGAATGATGCCGAGAAGAGGGGAAAGGAGCGCGCAGTACAGTACACCACGCTACACTACACTCTCCACTCCATCCCTCCACAATCCTCTTCCTCGTTCGCTCCCTCCTTCCCCTCCTCATGTCTCCATCTTTCCTTCTCCCTCCCTTGTCCTCTCTTGCCAGATGTAGTTTTGGCTCAGAGTGTCAGTTCTGCACGGCTCCACACTGTAGCACAGCCAGGCAGCGATGACAAGCCCCCCCCCACCACACACACACACACACACACACACACACACACACACACACACACACACACACACACACACACACACACACACACACACACACACACACACACACACACACACACACACACACACACACACACACACACACACACACACACACACACACACACACACACACACACACACACACACACACACACACACACACACACACACACACACACACACACACACACACACACACACACACACACACACACACACACACACACACCCACCCCTTCCACCACTTGCACCTCAGGCGGATGCTACAGAGAAATGAAGAGATGTGTTCACATGCAGATGCTTATGTAAATGATAGATGGGACCCTACTGCAATACAACACGCATTCATTGGGAAATATGACATAGAGTCTTGCATGATTATGTAATTACACACACTGGCTGAGACTCACCAGTGTGTGTAATTACTTAATCATGCAAGACTCTATGTGATATATTTGGCGAGCTGGTGATGTGCTTCAAAGAAGAACAAGATACTGACTAATGCAATCTGATGGCGCAAAATTAACTACAATAATGAATGAGGTTAGAGTGTGTTTATAAAAGGGAATTACAAGCAGCTGGTAGGAATATGAACGAGTGCAAAGTTTACATTCTACTGTACTTCAGCTGAGGACAGAACAGCTTCTGATGTCGATCACCGGCTGAAACCGCTCCCTTGTGCTGCACATATTGATATTTTTCAATTCACTGAATAAGAAAATGAGTAGTCACGCAGTTTTGGGTTGTTTATCCATTGGAAGAGAAAGCAAATATGCACTAAACATAGTGATAGACATACACCGAGACCTAAGGATTAAAGTGAATTTATAGTGAGCATAGCGGGTTAAGTAAAGCTGTCAGTTATGTCGTTTTCATAAATCACTGGTATCATCTAACCATCTGCAGAGGAAAGCAACCTCAGACGTCATTTACAGTCCTCAAAACACAATCCAGAGTTAATAGGAATACACAGCTGTGGGATTTCCCCAATAGCAAACTAGCAGATTGGCAGGGAGCAAGACACATCTGCAACATTCCCATCAGCAAGGACTTAGACAAAAGGACAGAGCGAGGAGTGAGGTTCTCAAGTCAGAATCGCCATGCCAGAACAGAGAAATACAGATGAATGAGCAGACAAAAACACAGGCAGACAAACAAACAAACAGGCAGGCAGTCTGTTGAAAGGCCATAACGCAGCCTCTGTGTCTGCATGTGTGTGTGTGCGTGTACGCATTAGTGTGTGTGAGAGAGAGAGAGAGAGACCACGCGTGTGTCATTCCAGTCGGTCCATGCCAGTGTGCCTCTCATTATTCTGATTTGGCTGTGTCTCCCGTTCGCCTGTCTAGTGGGGGGAAAAAGGCAGAAGAACTGCCTCTCTCTCATGCTCAGCCCTCGATTATCGGGCTGGCTGGACAGCACAGGGCCAGGGATAACTTACACGCTCACTAGCAATCAGCTTATAGGATGGAATAAAAGGGAACAAAGGCCTCGGAGTGGGAGACGGCAGGTGAGAGGACATGACGGATTAAGGATGGATGGAATGCCATAACAACAAGGAAATAAAGAGAGATATATATATAGGAGGTAGAAAATCTATATAATGAGGGAAAAAAAAAAAACTTAAAGCAAATGAAAAACGCAGGTACCTGGCAGTCTGATATTTCACCCAACCCTGACCCCTGTTAGGAGGTCAGATATACAGATTCAGGCAAACCTCACTGTGGCGTGCCGTCAAGTCAATGATCTGCTACTCAGATTACAGCTCTCTACATGGTCTCGCCTGCATCTGAGTATCGCTGCCTTTGATTGGCCCAAAGAGCCCCAGGAGCTTCACTCAAGTGTTTGAGTGGCACAAACTAATTGGTTTTGTTTTCTTGTTCTGCTCGGTGTGTGTAAGCGAGCGTGCGTACGTGCACAAACTGCCTGCAGTGCACACGCACGCTAAAAGGCTGCATGCGCGGAGTAAAGCACTTCCAGGGATGCAGGAATACACACACATCTTTGACACGAATCTGCAGTTTTGCAGACAGGGGGAAACATTTAAGCTGTCATTAGTTCCTTCATTAGTATTTAAGCGTAAGCTGGCTGACACATGTTTAAGAAGGTTTGATGAATGAAACCTCTTCAGAGGAAAAAGCAAGAATAAAGACTGGGAGGAGGTAAAGCAACAAGAGCCACATGGGGGAGGATGCTAAATTTCCATGCTGATCCTCTGCTGCCTGGCTCTAAACATTACAAAAACATAAAAACTATATTTTTGCCATGAAAAAAAAAAGGGGGGAGTCAAAGCGAGCCTGAAGGGATGTTACACCGCTGCACCCCTTCACACACGCTGCTCGCTCAAAGACATAAGGAGACACATACTGTACAGTCACGCACACATACTCATTCACTTTCCCACTTGAGCGCGCAAATAAACAAACACTGCTCTGCATTCACCACTATGCAAGAGAGCGCACACACACACACACACACACACACACACACACACACACACACACACACACACACACACACACACACACACACACACACACACACACACACACACACACACACACACACACACACACACACACACACACACACACACACACCTCAAATCACAAATCTAAGCCGTCTGGTGCAGATCAATCGTTTTCCTGTGGTGGAAGGTCTCAGCTGAGGCACCTTAAGAGAACAGAGCACAGTGCATGACGCCGTCTCCCTCTTCTCTGGTTCTTTACCTTAAGGAGGTCTATCTCTTTGATGCAATCTTGCCGAGCTTTGGCATCCATCAAGTCGAATATCTATCAAGAGATCAAACGGTGAGAGAGAGGACAGAGAGGGGTGTTATGACATATTCAAAAAACAGCAAGATGGAGAGATGTGGAGAGGATGGGGAAAAAAACACTAAACAGAAAACAAGGTTGCTGTTATCTGGAGGGTGGCGTTGGAGTGACTACAGGTGTTTCACATCTGTAACACACACGTCACTGTGTAGGGAGTGTATAAGGCTTGTGGATGTCTCAAGTACAGCAGCATATTCTCCTGCTAGTGTTTGTGTGTGTAAACTAGGGGATACTGTAAATCTGTGCATGCGTGTGAACTTTCACTATAAAAACTGCAAGTCATACACTGGAAGCAGAATAACCCTTATAGCCACTTTGCATTTAAATTCCTATTGTGAATTCTCCCAAACCTTGGCCTTGTGGTAAAGGGACCACTAACAAACATAATAGTACTGTATAGAAGCTAATACCAGGTAAGACGACGACACCTCATTCTTTACCTGAATTTTCTTCAGGGCCACTGACGTGTTGTCTAGCAGGTATCTCGCCCGGTACACCTCACTGAACTGCCCGCGACCAATCTTCTTTTCAATATGGAAGTTGGCCAGAGAATTATACCCCATATCCGGCTGCAGCGGTTTCTGGAAACAAAACAGAAGAAACTATTTAGATGATCCCAAACAGCATATGCACAGAAGGAGCCAAATGATTAAAAGACATTTTGCACCCGTGTACTGCATTTGTCAGTGAAGCACAACTATCTCCACACTACTGATACAGGAAAGAATGAGGGCTGAAGGATGTGGGTGAGGCCCAGTTTCGCGTGTTTGTTTTGCTGAGAGGGTGCTCCAGGCTTCTGATGATTTGACTGGCATTAGGATGATGTGTCACCCTGTGCGAGGTCTTAAAGAATATGCACATATTTTACTGCAGCAAACACTGCCTCGCTTAAGCCTATAGTTGCAGGAAAATCCATAGCTTCTGTGTTTTACATTACTAACCAAAAAGCACCTAGTGGTCTGGGATTCCTAATTCGCAAGCATTAAGTCAGAGGCTACAGCAACATGCCAGTATTTTTTGAAAGCAGTGGTCCACCAGTTCAAGCACTGGTTGTGGCAGCAGGCCGTCATTGTTGGCCATTAAAACAGTTTTTAATTTTAGCTATAGATGTGGTTACACAACGATTAGTAAGAAACTAATTTTTTTTAAACATTTTTTTGTGTCGCCTCAACTCCAGGTGCTGTTCTGTGGTTGAAGCAGTTTAAGTAAGACACAATTTCCCTGCAGGCATGAATGAAATAACAATAAAAGGCATCTAATCATTACATCACACGCAGATTTAAAAGTTCCTAGGAATCCAGATCTCTCTCTCTCTTTGTTTGTAAACTCAAATCACTGACAGTCTGGCATTGGGCCACAGTCTTTAAGACTGGCTGAGCAGGCCGAGACGCTCACCTTCCACAATGAGGAAAAAAAAAAAGCTCTCAAAAATAAACCAGAATGAGCCCCTTGGATACGATGTGTGAAAGCACAGAGCAGCCTACATGACCTTTCCAGCCTCTTGGTAAACTTGTACAAGTTGTCGGTGGGAGCAAACAGAAGGTGACAGATATCAGAATGCCACATGTCACTGGCGCTTCTGCCAACGTGGCTGTGGGAGCAGCTCTGGGGCAGGCGACTTAGGAAGAAGGGAAGGGAGATGAAGAAGGAAGGAAGGTCAAAATTAATCTCCTAAGCACTAAAACATGCAAAGGGGGTGTCATCACACTTGTTTGCTTTGCGTGCGTTTCACAGTTTGACCAAATGACTGGAGGCTATAAAAGACTCCCATTGTGGTCTATTTACCAGCAAAGAAAAGAAAAATTATTCACTGACAATTAACTATTTAACAAAGAAATCTACCAAAGAAAGTTACATTGTAGCTGATTAATATTTTCTCCACCACCATATGACCATGTGTGCAGCTTTCTTTCATCAATATTACTTAATTGAAAGATGAAGATATAAATATAACGGATGAATTTGAGCTACAGCAACGTCAGAGCAGTAATTGATAATGACCGGCTTTGTCAAACAGGACTGTCCATGTAGATGTTGTGGCCAGGAGGAGGGGAGCCAGAAGGTCATTGTTTTCTAATTGGACAGACAAAGGAAGTGGCATGAACCAATGAGATGCTTTGTCCAATTAACACCACCAAGGTGTGTGTTTTTTTCCAGCATGACAACACAATCATGCCGAGCTGTCTGAGAGCCACTGATGACATAACGCTGCACGGTCCATTGTTCAGCGTATTCATTGCTATTCAGAAAGTGCCACAGTGGTGTGTTAATATGTACTTTCATGGGCTTTAACAGCACATTGTTTCATTGGTGCCTTTGATTAAATGTATATTTTAAAAAAGGAAGCAAACTGGAAAACTAAGCTAAAGGTGCAAAGATTTTTAACGATGACCACCAGAGCGATGGAAGGAGGGGGGAGAGAGAGAGAGAGAGAGAGGACAAGAGGGCATTGCTTTCATTCGCTGCATGGTAGCTTGACAAATGTTAGCATGAGCCTCTAAAGCGCTGTGACAACCGCCTGCTGAGAGCACAGTCTCGCTAATGTGTCCTGGCATGCCAGCCCCGTAATCACACATTTACATATGCAATGACCTACATTTGCATGTCAGATCGCACACTGTCCGGCATGATTAACAGTGGGCACCTCCCTGTGTGGAGTCGCCCTGGGTGGCAGCAGAGGCCGTGCGAGGGCGGAAGAGAGGGCTGGAGGGAGGGCAGTTTTTTTGGCAGCCAAGGGGCCGGGCTGCCAGGCAGGATTATGTCAGCCAGCGGCCCCGGCATTAGACACTTCATTAGAGCTAATCTGTTTAGCAGTGGGCAGTGTATGTAAACTTCACAGGCCATTTGCGGCACCTCTTCGCCCCCTGGCCTGGCCTTCAAAGGGCAGCCAGGCCACGACTGACTGACAGGCCGTCTCATCTGCCACACACGGGTGTCACACAATGGGCAGCTCCCAGCTGAAACACGAGGCACTGACGGACACACGTACATGCACATGCACATAAGGCAGAGGAATGACCCTGAATGATGCAGGTCAGTGTCTCAACCTCCCTGGGGGGTTCCTCTTTTATTTCTGATTTGCAAGATTTAAATGTTAAATAGGATGGGGTTGCCTGTTACCTCAAAGAGAAAAAAAATATATTCTTCTATGTTCTTAAGATTTTTCTTCATCTTCCGTGATGGGCATAACTCACTTCATTTAGTTCAGTCACTCTGGGGAGAAGATGCAGGGGATGTGGCCGCCATGTGAGGCATTATGGGTAACATCTGTGAGGGACAGTGCGCACTGGGTATAAAGGTGACACATCGCCGCCATGGGGAACTCATAGCAGAGAGATTGAAAGAGCGAGGAGAGAGGAGCTGGAGACAGAGAGAGCAGACAGACAGCTCATCGCAGGAAGTGTGATACGGGCTGCCCAATAATGACACCATTGGCAAACACAACTGACAAGACACATGGAGAGCGGAAGAGGGAATGCTAAAGACAGGGAGAGAGAAAGAGAGGGTGATGGGAGGGGGGGAGACAAGCAGCAGAGAGGAGAGGGTGTGATGTGACAGCCCAGTGCTGCCAATGGCTGCCACAGAAAGGCCAGCGGCGGCAGAGAGGTGCCGTCTCCCGTGGAGAGCGACAGAAGCCGAGAGAGGGGGACACCTCCACACTAAGCTAAGTCTGAAAACAGCCTATCTCACTTTGGGCTCAGTGTCCACACTGGACTCACATCCAACATCTAACAACAAATTAAGAATTATCCACTGTTCACGGTAAAAAACAAAAACAAAACATCTGTCTCAATCTGTTTCTGAAGCCAGAATTGTTTCCGCATTTGAGACACACTGCTGTCTCTCCAGCCAGATGTTGATGGCGGTTGTCGACTAAGAGGACCGCTTCCACGTGTAACCTGTGTTTATATAAAAAAAAAAAAAAAACATTAGTTGAAAGCCTGTGGATGTAGTCTCTATGAAAGACAGAGAGGGATACGAGAAGAGTCAGCAAGAGACTGCAACTGGCAGTAAGGGGAGGGGCCCACTCCCACCCCTCGCCAGTCACCAGCCCCTTGAGCACAGCGCCATGCAATATTCATCCTCAGCCAGTCGGCTGGTGAGGCAGCCAAGCAGTCAAACCAGCAGGATTCACCCCAAAGGTGCTTCTCATTCTTCTCCTCTCAATCTGCTCCACAACTGCACCGCCTTGTCTCAGCCCTCGCAGACAGATCCGTGTCTGTCAAACTCTGCTCTGACGATCAGAATCGGATCTGAGGGGGCCTCCTCGCCAACCCTCCCACTTCCTTAAAGAGCAAATGCACCATTAAAAATGCACATCTTACTAGCTCATCTCGTTTACCTAATGCATATGCATCATACCTTCGGGACCAAGAGAAATGATATTGCAAGCGATACAGAACATCCTTCATCACATATACAATTCAGATTTTTTCCAGGAAGAGGCTGGTGGGTTTTTCCCCCTGCACTGCCAAGCAGACTGAACCTTGGGAAAGTGTGAAACAGATACAGAACTTGTTGAAAGGGACCCATCTGGTTAGACAGCCATCTACATACATAAGTGACTTTTCTCTCTACATTTCCCACTAAATGTGAAATCAGTTGTGCGCTCCGAGTGGGGAAAATATGACGCAATGATAAAGTTCGCCGTGCTAGCGACGAGAACAAAAAGTAGGCCCGGAATTAACACTGATGTAAACTGCTAGAAATAGATTGAAAAACAGAGAGAGAAATAATTAAGCCAGAACAATAACACAATCAACTGCTGGGAGATCCAGAGTCTGTGTGTATATGCGTGGGGGCCGTTGCCTAAGTCAAATTAATCATTAGAGCTTTTATCTGATTTTCTTCTGTGTGCAACCCAATTATGCTTAATTTTGCAATTACAAATCTTAGAATAAATTAACCCCCTTGGCAATTCCTGTGTTAATGTTGCAGTGCCCTTGCATACGCGAGAAAAACAACTGAAAGCACAGGCCTATTTTTAGTGCTGTTTCTTTTACAAAAAAAAAGAAGAAAAAAAAACGTACTCTGGGGCATACGGATGATCCTCTTTGTTTAAAGTCTATTCAATAGTTATGGAGGCAAAAACATCCTTCTGGAAAGAAATCAATGGGCCTGATGTTGGAGGGCGGTATTAAAATCCAACAATAACTAGATCGGCACAGAGCAAACCTGAGTTGTATCGAACGGAGAGCGCTACGCAGGGAGGCCAGCCTCTGCCTGCCTCCTGAGCTCTGATCAATAGCAACAACTCAACATTCATCCACTGCTGTCTGTTTCACACCCAGGCTACAGTGGTCTGAAGGATGCTTAGAATAAATGGCATAGCATGATTGACGGAGGGAAAAGGCCTAATGCAGGATACGCAATTTATGGATCACAACAAGGCGATGTTTGCAATGAAAGGACGAAGGGATAAATAACCTTAAATACTAAGCACTTTGCTCTGTCAGTTCATTTTAATAACAACCTTGAATGTTTACAGATCTGGATTCCTTTATGACAATTATTACACTTTCAAAGAAATGACCCAATTGAGTTGTTTTTCCTAATTTAGTAAATATGAAAAGTCAACATGCTAAATAAAAGTCACGTGCCACTGACAGGAAACCATCAGCTGCAATAGTATTGGTTGAAAAATAAATATTGCTGACATTTCCCTCTCGTTAGCAGTTTGTTGTGTTGGTGTGTGGCGGTACCGGAGGTTGAAACACTGGCAAAGCTGCTTGCTGTCCCTGTGGCTGCGTGTCCATATCCATGGCGTCAGGAGCTGGATCCTTTGCACCTCTGCCGAACACAAACAGACAGAACGCACGTTAGCCAAAGCGGAGCCCGACACAAATCGAGCGACAACCGACAAGTCGCGTCATACGGCAGAAATTAAAAAACAAAGCGCCGGCTGCCTGTTGCTGCCAGTGTTGAGTTTCAGCTGAACTGGATCCTACAGCATGCCAGAGGATTTGACACTCTTTTGTGCGTCCCTCTCAGGTTGCACATGGCGGGCGGCGTTACAACAGGCAGCCGCAGTAATCTGAACAAAGCACAGATAATGTCACGGCGTTTCCTTGGCGTCCCTCCAAGACAGCTTTCATGGGAATTACTGGTTTTACCCACGTTTAAGCAGCACCGCTTCATTAGCTGTTTACTGAGGAAATATAGGGCACCCAGAGGTGAGCGTCTCGGGTATGGGTGTACGCCACAGCGCCGCGTGTTCTGGCATGCAGCCTAGAAGCCGGCTAATTGCATGAAATACTTCATCACCAGTTGTTTCGCTCATCACCGCACGTAAAACAAACATTGGCATTATATGAAATGTTAAAAGGGAAAATTTACACGTAACTTGACTCAAAATTCTTAAAAATATAGGCATGTTTTGACTTGTGACAAAGTGAGGCGAGGCGTCTGCACCAACAAACTATAATCTGTACATGTAGATGGAAATAATGTAGAGTGACACGAACAGATATAGGCACGGCACTGTTAAGTACACGTTTGTAGTGTTGAGTATGATTCTGTTGTGTTTCTTTCTGGGGGGTTCATTGGCCTTCATGTGCGCTTTGAAGATGATGAAAATAACTGTTTGCACAACCCAATTTCTCCTGGGAACACAGGCTATATTAGGAAGGAAATTTACATTAAATGCTTGTTTCAAACGTGTTTAAATCAATTCATATATAAAAAGGCTTAAATAATAAGGGCTCTAAAAGCAGCCACCACTGCAAGCAAAAGCAAAAAAAAAAAAAAAACAGAAAACACTGTTAATTGTTCCACCCTAAATGTTTCGCTTTATATTTCGATAAGATCAACAAGCAAAAAGTAATAATATAACTTGTGCCCAGCAATGGCCATGAATCTTGTACAGGCAAACTCTGGTTGGACGTCTAAACATAGCATTCATAGTAATTATCTCCCCAAAAGAAACACAAACACGTTGACCATCGGGTTCAGGAATCTACACAATTCATAAAATTATTATAACATTAAAAACACAAACCTTTTTATCACTGTGTGTCTCATGTGCTGAATGTAGATCTAGTCATCTGTTACATGACTGGCTGGGATCACAATGCCTATTAATATGCAGATCTATGCAAGGCAATTTATTCTATAGCGATGTATATGATTATGATACAGTCTGACTAAAATACTTTGATTCAGTTGTGATGGAAAGATTTAAAAAAATAGACAGGAAAATTATTGCTTATTACTACAACATATTATTTAAATGTTCAGATAGTTAAAGAATATTTTTTAAATAAGGGCCTTTAAGACATAAGTGGGTGTTTGGCCACATTGCTGTTTGTTCGGTGTCTCAGCAGACTTTATGCTTCCAGTCGGCCTTCTCTGCACATCAGCCCTGTGTTCAGCCAGACTGGGACTGGCACTCTTCCTCCTCTCCCCGACCCTAACCCCATCTTGGGTTTCTGATTGTCGATGTGTCAAAATAACCAGGGGGCAACTGAGCTCCCTTTAACGGGATCAATTAAGACTGCCATGTTAGATTAACACACGGCAGGAAATAGCACAATTAACGAAGCTAACTCAATCAAGGGGAGTAAACGGGCAAGGCCACTGCTCTGCATGTGGATGGGGGCACTGTAAGCAAAGAGCAAATAAAAGCAAAGCATTGCGCGGGAAAACTGGAATAACAACACGAAACATGCTTTTTTGTGAAGATTTAGCATTTAGGTTTAGGAATTAGCATCAACAGACAGCAGTGAAGTGGCATTATAATAATACAAATTTAGAATTTAGCAGGTACTGTAACATCTATACACAATCTAGAAATTTGGCACACAGCAGTGTATTAGTACAGCAAGAACAAATTCATCTCCCAGACAGACTGACGGATCATTTTCTGTTTAGGAAAGTGCTCCCTTCCAGGCCACCAACCACTCCGTGTAAACAAACACTGTTTTCTGACTGCGTTCCATCGTCAGCGCGACTGCAGCCCGACGCGCTCACAGCAGGCCCAGTCATACAGACAGTGCAGTGGGTAATTACGTGAGGGAGAGGAGAAAAGAAAAGGCAAGGCGTGGCGGATGATATTAGGGGGAGATGCAGAGAATTTCAGGGAGCATTGTTCTCACACTTTCTGCACACAACAGGTTCACAAGTTTATTTTAATATCTTACTTGATCTCATCTCCTGTCACAGCTCTTTTTTTTCTGTGACACGTGCTTAATTGAGTAATGTAAAGTGAGAACAATTCCATGCACCGTCACCCATTTAGCTCAAACTGTGTCCTGATTATCAGGCTCAACCTGGGCTGGGGAACATGAACATTCCGTCATTGTCATTTTTTTTTTTTTTTTATTATTTTTTTTTTAACACCCATAAACTCATGGGTTCTTGATATCTACTGTACCCAATGTTGAAAACTCACAGTTTGCATACAGCCTTTAAAAGTAAAAATGACTAACTGTCCAACTTGTAAATTCATCATTTCAAAAGTCAACCTTTGGCAGCATGATGGAAAACTAGTGTCCCAACCTTGATAAGAAAGTGCATATATTCAGTCAACTGGGACAAGTAGAGTAGAAAAAAGCCGGGCACCTCAGGGATGGAGTAGGACAGTGCGGGACGGATGAAGAACTGAGAAAAGTGCCAAGGGAGAAAAAGAAAAAAAGCTTGTTAGCCTTAATGTGCTCGTGGCCCAGTGAGAGACGGTGTGGAGCTGTGCGCCACAGAAGTTGGCACTGGCTTTAGCTCCTCTTTAATCCCCATTTCCTCCCCTCTGCATTATTCATTTAAAACAGGAGAAGAGAAAAAACAAAGACAGAGCTGATTATAAAAAAGGTGGATCAAGGCAAACTGGAAGGGGGTCGAGGGGTGAACGTGGAAGTGAAAGGGGAGAGGTCTGAAATTAAGCGGCCCCAAAGAGAAGAGTGCTAAATCAGCTGTGAATGCGAACACAATAAATATGAACACAGACTGATGAGCTGGGGTCTGAGGGAAAAAAAGGGAAAAGAGAAGGATGAGGAAAATGGGGAGAAGAGTGGGGTTGGGGGGATAGTTAAAAAGGAGACAGGAAAAATAAAATGTGACACTATCTGGCCTGGGTGTCGGATGTGAGGGAATCAAAGGCACCTTTGAGAAGCCAGAAGACGGCAGTGAAAGTGCTAGAAGAGTGGTGTCCATGATTACAAGAAGTGGAGAAATCTTTGAGTCTGTGCTCATGAAAGCCCACCCCGGGCCTCGTCTGAAAGCCCTGCTTGACTAACACTGATGATACAGACACAGAAAAAAAGAGGAAGAGAGCCACTAATGATGGAGGGGTCCGGATACTACAGAAGCAGCGCACTCTCCAATTCATTTTAATCACTATGCAAAATCATTAGTCCAAATGTGCAAGCACTCGTGTTAGTTGGACCAAGAGCCGAGAGAGTGGCAGAGAGTGGGAGAGGACCAATTACACCTCAGCATGTGAGCCAGTCTTTGAGGTCTTTGAGTAAGACGGTCCAAGACTTGATGGAATAGAAAATGAAGAGGAAACTTTATTGTCTCTCAATCTAAAAAGGAAAAAACACAACATGAAGATAAAAAGGAGAAACCTTTGAAAGTAGGCTTTGCAAAGCCAGCCAAACACGCTACAGAGTCAATCCATTTAGACTTTCCCCCAATCCTGCTACAAAAGCATAAAGTTAACCAGGGAGCAACTCGGGATGAGAATATAACAGAATCAGAGGACCCAAACAACAACAGTTTCATTATTTAAAGGCAGAACATGGCTGGATTAATGACCACGTCTCTTTCAGGCTCCACAAAGACTCATGTCGCAGTGTCCTGGAAGTGGACTGGACCAATCAGTGCGTCTTTTCAGCCTCTTCCAATTACAGCCTGACTTGAAGTGGATACTGAAGCCAGGACAACGATCTGTATCTGAAGAACACGAGAAAAATCCAACAAGCATATTGTTGTACAACAAAACACAAACAAGCGGCATTTATTAGTAAATTATAAGTTCCAATATAAAGTAAGGAAGAAGAAAATATTTGTTTCCTACACAAATTTCTATTCATAGTCAACATCTGATATATCATCAGCCCCATCAACCATCAGTCCAGCTCAATCCAATGTTTAATGCGTGTGAAAGGAGGCTTGACAAAGTTTACAAAACAAGTATAATGTGTGTTATGTATACATCATACACATATATACATCTGAATTCAAACCCTCACGCTATCCCTCGTCAACACAGCACAGAGAAATGATAAAGGAAATTAAGGCTAGGACATGCGAGGTCCACTGGGACACGATGCCGGTTATCCATAATGCTGCCTGCTAACTATAGTCCTCCTTTACATTTCTCTCCTTCAGAGTTTTATAGGCTAATGATTATTTCACTGCAGAAGTAAATAGCACAGTGCGAAGAGCCTGGGCTACATGTGAGGCCTAAACTGATTTATTTCACAACAATCCAAACAAACCACGCGTCGACCGTGTCTGCATATCATCTAGGTGCAGCTTCAATAAAAATAACATCTGCAGCACAGCACGAGCCTCCATGAACCAGTGATCTCATTAACAACGCTGAACTCTCCTGTGTGCACACCTGCACGTTTGTGCGTCCTCTTCTGTGTCAGTTTACATTATCCATCCTTGGCGACTATAGTAAAAGACGTCCATCGTTGAGGAGAGCTCAAGCACATGCAGGTGTCAGGCCCTCGATCCCTCCCTGCCCCGTCCCCCTTGCTCTTGTCCTCCCCGCATCCTCCCATTCGCGCTGCTCCGTTGCTCCCGTGTGTTGTCGACACGAGCTGGCACGTGGTTAAAAGCCCGGGCCACCTCTCCACTCCATTGTCCTGCGCACTCTACAGCGGCGCTGACAACTCTCTTGTGAGGGGCCTTTTGTTGGCAGCCTGTCACTTCAGCAGGTGCCTCGCCGCAAAAGGCAGGAACCAGCCAGCCAGCCAGCCCACACCGCCTCGTTAGCGCCGAGCACCATTTGATGTGCTCATTTCATCAGCCGCAGACGGCTGCCAAGGAGGATGCTAATAATCACTTGAGAAACAAAAACATTCTACTCAAGCTTGTAAAATATAAACTCCAATTTCAATGATAAAAGAAGAGTGACAGACAGCCATGGTACCAGTTAAAAAAGACCGCTAGCCACACTACCCTTCTCTCTTTATTCTTCAACCCCCGCCTCTCCTTAGGTAAAACCAATTCTTCCTGTCAATCACCGAGAATAAACAAGGTATATTGACAAATTGCTGACTCTGTGAGGAAAGACTAAAACAAAGTGTGCAAAACCAGCGCCACGTTTACAACAGTTATCTGAGTCCTCAGAAACCAGCTTAGTGTTTGAAAGGGAAGAGTAAAAGACCCCCAGGCGTTTGAGAGAGGACCCTGGGGGTTTGAGCTACGCTTGCACACCTTTAGTACATTCACAGCCCTTCAAAATGCCATATCACCATCAGACTGCATGCATAATGCGTGAGCGAAGCCCAACAGCACTTAATTAAGGTTGGCTAATCCAGCTGTAAGTGATGCCATGACTTTTCAGGATGACCAGATTGTGATAATCGTCCTCAAATAACACTAAACTACACTTGCGCTTTCTGGCAATTAATTTCTTGAGGAGAACGTTTAGAGTGTCATATAAATGTAAGTACGCTGTTATAAATACTCTAAAAAAAACAATAAAACCGAAAAGACCCAAAAATCAAGAAACAATTCCTACATTAGGAAAAAGCAGCCTTTTAAGACTTTTGGCATTTTTTAATAAAGAGGGACTAAACCATGTGCTTTTATTATAATTCAGTGTGAGAAGCCGAGGCTGCATGTGTGTTGTGTGGGTCCATGAAGTAGATTGATAGAGAAATTAGCAGTCAACATTAAAAATTGTGATATATTATGTAACCCATTGATAAAGCTGTTCTATAGATTATTGTAGCTAAATATTTTAATTAGTTTTCGAGGTTAATTCATCTTTAGAAATAACTTCTGCCAAAAAGTATAAATCACCTATTTTATAATAAATCTAAGAAGGAAAACATTTACTTATTTAGGCTCGGGTTGCCTCTACCAATGACCTACAGTCAGGTCCATAAATATTGGGATGTCGACACAATTCCAACATTTTTGGCTCTATACACCACAATAGATTTGAAATGAAATGAGCAAGATGCGCTTTGACTGCAATGCCAAACGACCGGGAAAACAACGGAAAACAACTGTGGTGGATGGCCGAAGAATTAGTGAGCCTCAAAAACAGGAAGGCCAGGTTAGAGTTTGCCAAACGACATCTACACCAGTCTTCACAGTTCTGGAACATCCTATGGACAGATGGGACAAAGATTAACTTGTACCAGAGTGATGGGAAGAGAAGAGTATGGAGAAGGAACGGAACTGCTCATGATCCTAAGAATCCACCTCATCAGTGAAGTTTCAGCGACTGGTGATGTCTATGCGTTCCAGACTTTAGGCTGTAATTGACTGCAAAGGATTTACAACCAAGTATTGAAAAGTGAAAGTTTGATTTATGATTTTTATTCTGTCCCATTACTTTTGGTCCCTTAACAAGTGGGAGGCACATACACAAACTGTTGTAATTCCTACACCGTTCACCCGATTTGGATGTAAATACCCTCAAAGCTGACAGTTTGCAGTTGAAGCGCATCTTGTTTGTTTCATTTCAAATCCATTGTGGTGGTGTATAGAGCCAAATATGTTGGAATTATGTCGACGTCCCAATATTTATGGACCTGGCTGTATAATCTACTGTGCCTCACATGCATACATCTATAAAGCTCTTTATGCTTTCAGAAACTACCAAAAACTTGTACATGTACTACAAAGCGAAGTGGTGCCGCCATGCTATTAACATCTGCTCCGCACTTCCAAAAATAATATTACAGACAGGAAAGAAAGAGCTACTCTCATTACTGTAAAGCCTGCTTGTGTGCATTTCCCTATTTCTGTATTCTATATTAAAACACATGAGGGAGACTCGCATAAAACACCACAACAAAAGAGGAAGCCAGCAATGTTATTTGACTATAAGAACTGTCATCTGGATGTTTTAGAAGCTCGCTTCTTTGTTTTAATTTAAATGTCTGAACCACATATTCACAAGTGGATGTGCAAACCTCTGCATGACAAATATCCAAGGCCTTAGGTTGCAATAGTGCCCTGTGGCAACAACTCATGGTCTTTCACAATGCGAAACCGTGTTGCACAGCAAAGCAGAGCATCCAGTGCTCCAGGACCAACAAGGGCTTTGTTTGTTAGCCATGTCACTGACTGACCACCAAATTAGCTTCATCACCTCTGGCACCAGGATATCAGATGTGACATTCTCCACCACAGGGCTGAGGCTCTGTTTGTCTGCACGGCTGCAGGGCTTATAGTAAAAAAATAAACAGAAAATAAAAGGGGGACAAATGAGCAAATTTCACAAAAAAAATTAAATAAGGGAATTTTTGGTTCTAAATGAAGGTTTGTTTTGCAGAGTATTTCAACCGGCAGTCTGGTCCGTCCTCAGAACAGCTGTGCTTTCTAAAGCCCCTCTAAAGCCTCCTGATCATGCTAAGAGGAGTCAACAAAGATCATCTTCCAGGCAGCACCTAGAAGTTGCATTACCCTTCTTTGTCTTCCTGCAAAAAGTCTCTATATAGAAAAGACAAAGCTGCCTGACTTAGTCCACGCAGGACCAACAAATACTGTACAAGAGCTGTAATCTGCTGTGGTAGAAAAGCAAATCTATACTTTGTCTAAATGTGAACGTAGTGTACAGATGGCACCTAATGTGTCAACTGCTGTTTACACAAGACATACAGGTTTTGTGGGTGTGTACAGGGAGACCACAGCTACGAAAACAAACTGCCCTTATTGTGATTCCATTCAAGCATTACTCATTACAAATGTAAGTTGTAGCTGTGACGTTCTTTCCAGGGAAACAACAGCAGTTGTTCACTAATTCTGTTGTTGTTGTTAAAAGATATGCCCTGAGTGTCACCATTATGAAACAACCATTAAAGAAACTGTATATGGATGTAGTCTATTTCCCTTCTACACGATACTAGTCAGTATTTCATTATCCCTTGAATCACAGAATCTCTACGTTTTCCCTGGATATTTTGGAGCAGTTATTCTGAATCAGCATCGAGATTTGTCTGAGAGGAAATGACAAGAGCAAGATGTCCAAATCATTAGTAATGCGAGACGAGCCGTTCCCAGGCATGTCTCGTTACATAGCTGAGTGCTAACATAAAGGCTAAGGGCTTGAGTTGGGGCTTTGCCGTTTCCAATGCGTCTCATCTGGTCAGAGAGGGGATAGAGGACCACAGAGCTTCAGCATCTCAGTCAGGAAAAGACACAAGATTCTAAACTCAAGACAACTGTAGCCTAATGCCACACGCACACACACACACAGACACACACACACAAAACAGATGTAAAACTGAACATGTACTAATAGTGGCTTCATGGGAAAGTGTCTCCTCAAAAATCCAACCGGGGTCTGGCTCCGGTTTGGTTTTAGCCTGCTGCGGTTTCTGTGGTGGGCCCTGCTGGCTGTCGCGCACACACGCTCATGCAATCTTTTAACCAGATCCAGAGGGCTGCTACTCAATCGGAGGTCACGCTGCATTCGAGTGTGTATACACCCATGTTGTTGTCAAGCTGCCAAGAAGGATGACTCCTCGCTACGAAACCGACAATAACGCAACTATCGCAGTCGACTCCAGTAGCACAGTTTATCGCGACTTAGGATCACATCACGTCACGCAGAAATGATGCACTTTGACCACATATGCAAAGCTACACAGCAAAGCCAAATTAAGTGCTCGGGGTGCGTTCTCCTCCAGGTTTTGTTTTGTTGGAATCTGTTGGAATTTGAAAAACAGAAGCTGTGTGATGTTTATTAACCAGGGTAAAGGAAGGCATGCATTGATCGTTTCCAGACATACGGCTCTGTCTTCAAGGGTAGGTGCACCTTTGAGAGAAAACAACTTGGGACTCAAACTAAATGAGAAATAATGCAAATAATATTAAATGAATGAACAACTAAAATAAGCTGGCTTCTCTTTGTTTTCTATAAAATCAGTATCCTAGTTTAAGAGATGTATATTTGGTCTGTTTACCATTCACAGCAGTAGAATGAGAAATTTAGAAATAAGGCTCACTCGTTCCACTCACTCTAAATTGCTCTATTTACCTCAGGCAAGTTCAAGTGTAACACCTCAAAAATGTACATTTAGAAGCAAATTAATATAGCAACATATAAACTATTATGCATGTGAGCACAACACATGCAAACGCAGGCACACAAAAGCACACACAAGAAGTTCAATGTTTATTTTTATTCCTCAGGCGCTCATCCTTCTTTGCATGAGTGCATCACCCACCACACGACAGAGCTTCCCGGTATGTGTATGAGTGTGTGCGTAAGGAACTGACGATCAGAGAATAACGTAAGCCCTTAGGGGTCGCACCTCTCTCCATTCGCGCCCTCCTCCCTTATCCTTCCTCTCTACCCGATGCCTGCAGGGATTTCCCTTTTCAGTTCAGGAGAGATGTCAGACCTGTTCCACCATCCCTCACACAGAGGCTGAACTGGCCCTCTATTCACCAAACATCTGTAAAACTCCACAAATCAGCCTCATAGAGACAGTATTAGGTCTAAATGCAGGATAAAGGGGCTATATCTGATTAGTGTCTTCAATTTAACATAAAACACATACAAAAATTCATCAGTAACTGTTAGACAGTATAAATACAGAGGAATCCCCAGTTAAAAGCTGGACCCTAAAAATAGGTGGACTAATAATAAAACATTGTTCCACAGCACAAATTATAATTTAAACCAATCACAATTGTCTTTAACCAGGTCTCACCAGTCCTCAACCTAATCATGTCTTCTGATCAATCTCACCAACATGCATCATGAACTATTATAGGACTTATATTATCACGTGCATTACTTCCTTTTATATTTAGATCGAAATTCTGATTTAACTTATATTTTCTTTAAACGTTGTGCCATCACAGATTCAACCCAATTAAGGCTGCTTTGTGTGACAGAACTGAAATACTTTAACCAATGCTACACGCATTACTAGACTTTTAATATTAATAGATATCTGCACGTATGTGTACCGTGTTTCAGTACAGTGTTGACAATATTAACTAAATTAAAACAGCAGTTACTGAAATTACAAAAGAAACACTAAAGAAAGCAAGCAAGAGAGACAAAGAGAGAGAGAAACGCTCCACAACAGGGGTTGAAAGCAGCTAAACCAGAGAGGTCTTCCCTGCCTCCTTCACATATTAGAATATTAATATTAATGAGACTTCCTGTTTTCCCCCCCTCTGTTTTTTCCCCTCAGACGATTTGAACATGAAAAACTTAAAAAGCGCAAATTCCAGGAGTTGCGTATCACAGTTTGACCCGGAGCCACACAGCAGACACCAACCATGACAGACTTGCTGTTCAAAGCAAGCAGGAGCCGCTTTCATCAGGGGATCCTGGTGTTTTTTTTCTTACAGTGTGACACCACCAGCCCATGCCATCTGCCTTTTTCTAAAATCACAACTTCCAAGATGTGCTTTCTGCTTATGCGTTGTTTTTAGGTGTGCTTCACAACCAGAGCCCGGCGCCACGCGGGCTTCTGCTGCTATGCTACTCACCCACTGCTGTTTACTGTACATCCCACCGTGTGGCACGACGTTAAATATTCAGTGTTAAACTGTCAAGCCAGCGCTGGTTGGGAAGCCAGCCAGACATTCACAGTACAGTAGCGCTGGATTCTCCTGCTGTTCAATATCAACACAACCAAATCAAATCAATCTTCTGCAGCCAATCGGGTTCAAAAGCCTCTGTGTCCGTCCTCCAGCTGCATGGCCACTTCCTGAAATGCATTAGTAAGTGCCTTAGTGAGCTCTTCCTCCCTTATACATACTTAAAGTATTATCTATCATAAATGAATTTGTGACAATACATTATCACACACGCTGGTTGCGGTTTAAAGACACCTCTGCTGTAGGCTTCAGTACGCCTCTGCTGACTCCTGATGCCTACAGACATCTGTATAATATTTTTATTCAATGTCCCAATACCGCACTGGCAAAGGTCTCTCATCCTTGGCTTGGCAGGACTTCTGACAGAACCAGCCGGCAGCGCCATGAAGGCCTAACCCCTGCTGCTGCAGCTTCCTGCTGCTCCGAGGGAGTCAGGCTGCCTGCCTCCTATTGACAGAGGGCCAGACTGTGCAGGGAGGAGGAGGCTGAGGGCAGGCCCCAGGTAGGGAGGACTCCCACGAGGGAAGAATAGAGGCGAGAATGGGGGGGACATCCTGAGACCTACATAGGTTAGGAGGTAAGGAGAGCCAAGAAGATGAAGACTGAATGGAGGAGAGGAGGGAAATGAAATGAGTTGATAAGTCAAGAGGTGAGGGAAGCGTTGACCACAACCTCAGTGCTCCGGGCCAAACAAAAAGGCCGAGGAGAACCAGGGAAGAATGCGTTGAATAAGGAGAGTGTCCCTGGTACCCACACGAGGCAGCATGAAAATACTTTCACAAAAAGAATTTCACAAAAACTGCCGTCATTTAAGGTATTTAGCAACAACACATTTTGTAAATAAAATGCACAGTAAATTCACAAAGTAGGCATACATTATTTTTTTTAAGTTAGGAAAACCCAGCCAAATATCTTTAACTGACATCTAAAATGATATACTTATGTGCAATTATTTGTGTGAAAATAATCTAAAAAAGCAGTTTGCTCTCAACTCCTGTCTATTATCATTAAAAATACTGCTTTTGCAGTTTAGTGCAGTTGTTATTTTACAGAACTCTGACAGACATACAGTGTGTTACACTAAATCTGACTTTGCAAACCCAACATAAATTTTTAAATGTTTTAATTGCCTCTAATCCATACTTTGCCTTTTACTAGAAAAGGAAAATGAAACAGGAAGCAAAAAGTGCATGAGAGACAGTGAAATGTCCCGGGTACTTCACACTGAAAGGGGGAGGGTAAGAGAGACATTTTGTCAAAACAAGATGCTCTCATACAAATTTGCTTTCTTCTACAGCAAATCCCGTGTGAAACATTAACGCTCATTTGTGGTGAGGTTGGAACAAACGCCGATAGCACAGTCAGCAAGCAACGCACAAAAAAAGCCTCCTCTCTTATTCTGTGCATGAGTGCAAATTCATTCTGCTTTTGTCTCATCTCATGACAAATGCACACTGTCACTGTCACTGATGTGGTGTTTACAGTGGCATCTAGCATCTTGTAATTATTCTGTGAAAGTGAATTTGTCTCCTGGGGGATTTGTATTTTTGCATGTGGATAATCAAAAGAGATGGAGAGGGGACAATTAGGGAGCGATCGCCAATAAATAAAAGAACATTCTGCTCGAGAGCCGCATTTCCAGTACAGTTCACATGGCTTTGTTTAGCTGGCAACAAGCCCCAGCATGCACTTATATACAGGTACAGTTTATATACGGCAGGTACAGACAGATCCATATAGAATATAAGCAGGTTTATCCACAAGGCGCCTAACAAAACGGTTCTCTGGACAAACTAATAAACAGAAAGATACTAAATCAATTACTAAACATTATACAGAGACAAGAAACAATACATTGCTATAAATATATTTTAAAGATCCAGCGGTTCACAATTTCTCTAACTTAAGATAAACACCTAACCATTTTCTATTTAGCTCAACCGGCCCTGTTTTAACCTTTCCGTTGGGTACATAAAATGTTTCTAGTTCTACATCTTTGTTTAATCCTTTTTTTCTGCTTAAAGGCTCTTTAGAGTAAGTGAAAAATGACTTAATGATCTTGCTTTAATAATTCATTAGTCTAATAGAATCCATTACATACATGCGAGTACTATTCTTCCATATGGGGCAGGATTTCCAAGCCAATGTGAGGACCATGAAGATGAGACCCCGTTGCAGGGAAATAAAGCACTGATAATGTGTGGTCATGGCATAAACTGACTCGGGGCCATGGAAAGTATTTTATAAACTTTAAAAGGGGTCCTAGGTCAGTAATTTTTGTGTTTGCACATCTTTGTCTATTTCCCCCCAGAGCAGTATATGGAGCCCAATGAGAGAAGACACGGATGCCACAGTGAAATTGAGAACTTTAATGTGACATGGGTAGCCGCAAGGCATCCTCCAAGGATGTTTGATTGCTTGAAACATCAGTGACCCCTCATAAGATAGAAGAGAGATGGATATGAAAAATATTGACAGGCTGGCTGTTTGAGGGGATTTAAAAAGCAGCTCAGACAGCCTGCTCTCATTGCCAAAGACCTCACTTTAAACTCTAACCAAACTTAATTCTAAATTTTTCTGGGGAAGGCATCTGGATAGAATTTTCTTTCTTTTTATTATCCAGTAATATAACACATAATTGTAAATCCAGAACGCCAAAGCAGCCTACGTCCCAAGCAGTGATCTGCTACCTTCGCTGGCATAATTTCCGTACTGTGCTTGTCCAAGGTCTTTGACTTCATGCAAAAGACAGTGTTTAATGTAGCTCACAAATGGCCTCAGGAAGCATCCTGCTTCAAATATGCTTTGCAAAAGGGAAAAAAGGAGCTAGCATTTTTTTTGTTCTTTCTGAAAACCCAAAGGCAAGATGACTGTTACAGTGGTCAGATGACAAATGTCTCATCTGATCTTTAATCCAGTTGAGGGGCCAGCTCCAGGGCTAAAACAGGAAACTCTCACAGGATCGAGCGATTTGGTAAATTCCACTGTGCTAAATCACCGCCGTGGGTGCAGCCGATTTCTTTACACCAATGAACTGCATTTAGGTCTCTCCCAAACGCCTTAGGAGAAAACCATTAAAACCACACCTACAAAAAATAGGTTTTTCAGCAATATCTGGAAAAACCCCCGTTGCTCATGATGTAAAGAAATCTCCAGTGCTTTTTCTTAATACTAATCTGATTCAAGCGTGATGAAAAGTGAATGGCAACTTTCCATTTTCCACTCCAGCAGTTGTGGCTCAAATCCAGCTTAATAATATCGATAATCGCTGCTTCCGAGACTTTGACTCAAGCAACTCTTCCTACAAGCAAACAATACGACAAGTACAAGGCATTACATTTTGCCAAAGCCTGTCAAATGTAATCCGCTGCTCATCAGCTAAAATTCAAAGTGGTATATACTGGCAAACATCCCCGACCACAGAGACTGATGCAAACATTTGGCAGCAATTTGCTGATCATCCGGTTCATGACACATTCCTTGATAGTCAACTTCACAGAGCCAGCCGGTGTTCATCTCCATCACCTGATGACGCTGGCACACTCAAGCTTGTTGTCTTTGACGAGGATTGAATGTGGCAACAGAGAAGTGAGTAATAATTGGGTCAGCAAGGTATGTCAGTTCCCACTAACGCTCATCTGAATCATCTCTCTGCAGCGTTGCCAAATGTGATAGCATGATGCCTGAAATATTCGCCTGTGATAGGCAGCGACAGAAACATGGCCTGAGAACTGTTTTTAACATGTGTGTGACCCTGGAACAGTCAGGTTAATACCTGTATGGTGAAGCTCAGAGTTTTATTTTTCTCCGTGCGTTTGTTGTGCCTTTTGGTTGTTGTTCAACTTTGTTCTTGCTGCTGTTCCTGCTATTATTATTAAAATCATTATTTGACCAGTTAAAAACATAATTATGACAGACCTCAATTTGCAATTATTATTTTGACTTAAAGAAAAGCAGTCCGGCAAAGGATTAACTTTGTATTTCAAAGCCTCCGTGATTTATTCTCCATTCAAATAAATCACCTCTCTACAACTAGCAGGTCTTCTTCCAAAACAGAAACATGTCTTCCATGCCATAAGTCTTCATGTTTAACAGCGTGAAATAGACAGCTGGAAGCAACACTGGGGCCAAGATTTTTTTTTTTCTACACAGATCAGGAGGTATCAAGACACAGTACACTCTTCTGATTTGAAAGAATGTTGGCAAAGACTTACAGCCAAGAAGAATTTCTTTGATAATATAGACAACACTTTAGAAGAAATGTGTTCTGTGCGGAGTTTACCTACATTGCTTTGTATAATCATTAAACATTCATCTAGACTGTCAACTAACTATTTTAGGCCCAATAACTAACAAGTTAGTTGCTGTTAAAAACAAACACAGAAAATTGATTATTGGATTGACTAAAGTATCAGCTTTTATCCATTTAAGTCTTGTTCACTTCTGAGCAGTGAAAGCATATATACTATTAGTACCTGAAGTATCTGATCTCCACAGGGGGCAACTAATAAACTTGTGGTCTCCTCTTCTGTTTTCAATGACATAACAGCCCACTGACATCATGGCAGCATACCACTCTGTCTATTTATCCATTTGTCAGTGCATCACACGGTACTAATATAAAGTAAAGCAAGCACGCTGGGCTGCTCGCTGTTTGTTGTTAGAAGGAATAGCTTTGCGCGCATATTCACTACCTCTACGGAAGCACGCATATAAACATGCCTGCGCCGCAAAGGCAAACAAACATAAAGCAGCCGGAGAAGTGAAACGTGCGACGCGAATCGAGCCGCTTCTTTAGCAGCATCACTGCATTACGTGCAGGTTTGACTTTGTCGGGCCTTGTGGTTCGTTATTGTAAAGTGTGTGTGGGATTCAACGGTAGCATAGCATCGGTATCAGTATCTTATAAGTAGCTTAGCTTTAGCTGCCCGCGCTCGTTAAAGCTGCTCCTTCGCACACTGTAATCGTCGTATCGCAGTGTCGCTGCTAACTTTAACTGACAGCACTGACTGTGTAATTTATAGCTCGTGAAACTTAGCAATGCCGCATGCTAGCACGGCGTGCTAAGCTAGCTGAGGAACTTCCTAGAAACTTTCCCGGCGCCGTGTCAAGTCCACGTCCGCGCCGCAACTTGGTGACTGTTGCGGGGTTTTTCTCGAACTCCCCCAAACCGAGTGGAAATCGGCGCGCGTGGCAGTTTGCGGCAGTTTAACGAGCCCAGCGCTTGAGTTTGTGAAGCCCCCCCGTGGGCTAACGCCGTGCCAGGACTTACCAGGAAGTGCGACTCCTGTTGCTAAGCTGTTCCTTCGGAGTTTCGCCCGACGCTTATGGCGCTTGTCTTTGTTGTGACTTTCCCTTTTCTCCCCAAGGTCGCGCCGCGGATGCGTCGCCTCGGCGTCCTGCGTGGCACTGCTGTCGGAGCGCGCGGAACTTTTCTCCCTCGGACGGGGCGGCTGTCCCGTGAGGCCACTCGGTGCGTACGTGTGCTCGCAGACGGCGTGTCTCCGCTAGGCCCCCGCGCCGCCACACTGACCCGTGTGCCAGTAATGTAAACAACCCAGCATTCCCGGGGCGCAGGGGAGGGGCGGGTGTCAAAGAGTGGAGGGAAGTTGTCAAATACCGCGAGATTCAACCGGGACGGGGAAGCAAAGCGCCACAGGTTGTTCCCATCGACACCGGCACGACTGTAAATGGTCGTAGACGTATTGTAGGGCAGCGTCCAGCTGGTGTCGCGCAGGACGAATGAGAGGGCGGACAGGTGTGTGAGGACAGGTATGTGAGGACAGGTAAGAGCATCACGTGGACACACTGAGATTCACTCACACAACCCGCGTGGGCCGCAAATGAGCGTGTTGTGTTCACGTGTAGATGTGTATTCAGGAGATGCGCCACAGACTGAAAAGACACGCAACATGACGCCAGGTGCTCTATTTTGTGTCCGCCTTTGACATCCGACCATATTGTGGTCAGTCGATAAATAGTCTAAAGTGTCTGAACTGACATCCCGAGTTGTCGGTAAAAAAAACATGCATTTAAGAGGTAATGAGCACCGTAATCAAGCAGCGCCGGCGCAAATGTGCAATGAATGAAGTCCGGTTCAGAGTGAGCGGAGGTTTATTGAGGCCATGGACCCACGTGACCCCTGGCAGAACGCTCGCTTTAACCAGTTTAGTAATCTGGTCTTACAGGTATTTTTTATCAGCAACACTAATATATTATTGAGTTAGTGTCATTTTACTTATTGATGTAGAGCACATTTAATGTAATTCAGTGCAAGGCTTGACATTAATAGTGCAGTCTCACACTTTCCATTAACAGGTGGGTTTTTCAGAGCGGTAGACCTAATGACCATATTTCACAAGCTATTCATGCTGTATGGTTTGTTAAAAGCTCCCTTGGCAATATTGAAACATAGGTTCACTGTAACTTGGTTGAGTGTCTATACAGTAGATATGTATAATTGTATATGTGTGCCAAAGGGGAGAAAGTCAACTAAGGTGTGATGGATTCTTCTGCACACGCTGTCACACTGTACTGTGCTCGCTCTTATCTTACACACACACACACACACACACACACACACACACGTATGCAGAATACCCACGCGACACGCACACAGTCTGTAATTGGGAATATCATGAGAGTTTATTGACAAAAATGGTACTGCGGATGGTGTTGCACGGACAGCGAGAGCATCTGGAATTGATCTGCTTACTTTGCTTTGATAAAAGCTTCAGCGCTGATTTCTGTCTGACGATTCAGACGCCGCTGATACACAGGAAACACATCTGTCTCCTTCCCACCCCATTGTTAATAATCAACAAGTTAGGTAGGGTGGTGTTTTTTCTCTCCCTACTTCAATAGCCTTTTTTGTTAACCTCACTGCAAATATGGAAAAGGAAGATATGCCTGGAGTGTGGGATTCTTCCCTTTTTTCCCCTTTTTCTTCAACAACAGTTGAAGATTAAAAGAAACGTCTCACAGAAATCTGTCAATTCTGTATGTGAATAATGCTGTGTGGAATTTAATGGCATGAGTTATATTGGGTTTCCTCTACACCCACATTTTCTTTCAATAAGATCAATGGCGCTCAGTGACAGATAGGGACGGTCTTTTGTATCTTCAAATTTCAGGTTTCTGAGGGAATAATTAGATGGATGGATGAAAAGTAATGCATCAGTCTGCGAGGGGAGCTGCACCCAGAGATCCTCTAGTTCAACACGCATGCCTCCGCGCACGTCTGTTTGGTAGAAAACTGTTTAATAATCATGTTGAATTTCCATTGTTCTAAAAGTGGTTCTGCGCACTGATCTGGTGCTTTAAACCAATAGCAAACTTTTTGTGTTCTTTTTGCTGATATTGTTTATTTAACAGATAGGATTTTCGTTTTTTTTTTTTTTTTTGTCTGTTTCCCTGTCTCCTCTTTCAAACTTTCTGGTGTTGCGTTTGCGTGCAGGTAACCAAACTGGAAAAGGGTCTTCCTCCAGGGGAAGAAGGGGAGGTTGAAATGCGAGATTTATAGAGAAGCTTTAGGCATTTTTACTGTAACCGTGTCATTTATCTCCACTGTATAAAAAAAAAAACTGCTGCTCGTACAGTAAATTCAGTGAATTTCCCACAAATGCGATTAATCACAATTAGTTTAACATTAGACGTTTTGCACATGAATACAACCACAGGACAGGACACTTGAAAGCACTTTATACCGAAATGAATTTAGGCCAGTTTCAGGTGTTTCAGCTCCGAAGTGAATAAGGGCTGTTACAGTATCAGAAGCCATGCTCACTAGTTCAGCTTTTGTTTTCTTCAACATACATACACATTGCAGTGTAAGTCTACCTGCATTATTTTGTTGCTAAATGTGCAGAATCTTTCCACCCAGGGGCTGAGAGCACATTCTAAACGCTTAAAACAGGGAGAAAAAAGCCAGTGTTGATGCTTTGACTCATGTCTTTTACATTCCACCATGCTGTTGATCTGGCTCAGGGGTTAGGTAAGACTGCAAGGTGCTGGAGACAGAAGCTGCAGTCAAAGCAACTGTGATCGGGTGCAGACTTCACAGAGACCAGCAGATGGAGGGGAACGGAGCCGCGTGCATCCTGAAGGCTCAGCGAGAACTAAGAGGTTACACTGCACCGCTACAAAGATGACCTGTCACACGCCCAAACATGCCGTATCAATGCAGACGAGCTTCCTGCTCGTGCACCTCAGCGAGCGCCGCTATCAGAGGAAGAGAGGAAGGCATTACGGATGGAGGTGGAGGAAACGTGGCGTCTGGCTCCGTAAACCCCGGCGAACGTGGAGGCAGCGCGCGATGACGCCTGCATTTCCATCCTATTCGCTAATTAACGTTGTTTTGTCTTCAAAGTGAAATTGCAACCCATAGTTATCGGCCTTGATCGCAGCGTTTTCAAGGTTGTCTAGACGTGAGCCGTCACATAACAAATACGTGTAAATATAGAATAGCGGCGCTACAGAGGAATGAAGGATTTATGGCGTTTGGAGAGCGCTGTGCAAATGAGACACAGGAGAGATAGTCTGTGATAATGTGAAGGACAAAACTAGCATATTATTCCAGCCCAGATCCTTCATAAAAATCTAGTGTGTGTGTGTGTGTGTGTGTGTGTGTGTGTGTGTGTGTGTGTGTGTGTGGACCTGTTTGAGCTTCTCTTGGCAAACACCCAGCACAATGGCTCGGCATCAACCTGCGGCCTCAGTCTCTCACACACACACACACACACACACACACACACACACACACACACACAGTGCAACAGTTGAGCAGCGTCTCGTTCCCGTCGTCACCCGTGTGTGTCCGTGTGCGTGTTAGCGAGGTGGCTGGTGTGTGAGGGAGGTTAAATAGGTGCCTAGCGATGAGGGATGGGAGCTGAGGCGGAACTGGCAGAACAACACACACTCACTCTCACACACACACACACACACACACACACACAGGCAGTGACAGCAGGAACAGCACTATGAGGGGCTGGTGTAAACATCTGGAGCGGCCCGTGGCTCGTGATCACTGCATACTTTGTTTGGCCCCGTCGCCTGTCGCTGCTCGTTGTGTAATGCGTCCGTGCGTGTCGGCCTCGCGCGGGTCCACGTTCCTGGGCCACGCTGACGACTCCGTAGGAACTAACTCCGTTTAGTTGTCAGAGGTGGTGTGAATTAGAGGTGCTGCCGGCCACAGCGATCGCCGCTGTAGCTCATCATCTACAACCTGCGGGTGGAGGGAAACGTTGAAGCCTGTGACGCGCTGGGCGACGCTGACTTGACCATTTTGCTGGTTTGTAGTTGCCATGAAGCCTAAACCTGATGTTGACATGATCCACATTCTGGGATGACGGGTGCTCATCCTTGTGGCTGGTCTCTTTGACCTTCAATGCATTTACGTGAGATCGCAGCACTACTTTGCTTATAACACCTGTATGTTTACATTTCCCCATGAGCTCTCGCTGACTTGCAGTATATCTTGCTTTCTGTCCGACTCCTGCATGACTGACGGCGCTGAAGCGGTTAAACGTTCCCGAGCTCTGTCACAAGCATCAGGATCACTCAGGCTTTATGAACAAAGTGCTCATGTGACAGCGAACATGCCGCATTGTCAGCATTGTTTTTGTACAGTCATGGTGCACGGGGGCTGTCATTTAACGGGAGGCGGAGATGAGAGGTGGAGCAGGACGGCGATGGGCACCAGCAGCCGGCATCCTGCTCACGTCGGCGCGTTGAGATTAAGGCAGAGGTAAAAGTCTCAGGTTGAAACGGGGCTCGTGCCGCTGTGATACCTGCGGAACTTTCAGTTTAAGGGAAGCTAACGGACTAAAGAATCGTGTGGCGCTCGCATGCACGAGTGTAGCAGTCGCCAGGGATCATTCTTCCTGTCATCTGATGCATCATTGGGGGGCGGAAAAATGAACAAAATACCTGGAAGAGGGTGATGCTGCTGGCGAGGAGGTGGCTTATCTGGCAGCGCGCGCACACACACACACACACACACACAGCAGTAGGATGCATTCCAGTCACCACCAGCAGCCAAGCAGCAAACCCCTGAAATTCTTGTCAACACGGGGCCATGATGTTGTCCAGGATACCACGGCGCGGCTCCGGGAGTGTGTTTGTTTACGCCTTGTGCAGCCCCGCTTCCTGCAGCTCGCGGGTGTCAACCCGCCCACCGTCCCGCCGCCTCAGACCCGGGGAACACGGCGCGCAGGCACCCCGGGGGCTGAGCCTTCCTCTTGGACCGACTCAAGTGTTTGCTGTTTCCCACATTGTTGGAATTCAACACCAGCCTGTTTACTGGTCCCCGTGTGGCTCCAGCCCCCCTCCCCCTCCTCCCTTTTTTCCCTTTCTGTTCTCTCGTTCCTCAGCACACCTTCTCTGCATGGCACACATAGCCAGCATTCACTTAAAGTAATGAGCGACTGTGAGGAAACCGTTTCCTCGCCTGTACGTATGCGTTTATATGACCAGTCTTCTACTATCCCATTATCCCACACCACAGAAAGCTGTTTTAATGTTTAACCATAGTAGGATTACTTTAGTTTCACAGTAAATGAGTGGCTATAAATAGTGAAACCAGCACCAGATGTGATTGACTTGAATCTCAGGTATGGAAGCAAAGATCTGCTGCTTCCATGAATGTCATGATGTAAGAAACCAGTAAGTTTTACCCACCGAATGTCAAGAACAAATAAACTTGAAGCGGTAGTCTCACAATGGCAATATTTTTTTTTTACTCCTTTGAGGAACTATATGGGCGTCAGGGACATTGTTTTCATTTGCTTTATTTGCAGCTGACAATGAATCATACAATGCATCAAAGAAAATAATATACATCCAAAGGAAAATGTTAACAAGATGACGAGGCGCATGCAAAACGAATCTCTTCTTTATTGGCTTTGTATTTTTTTTGTTGTGTTGTTGTTTTTTTTGTTTGTTTTTTTACTTCCCTTCCTCGGAACAACCAGATGGCAAAGCTCCAGCTCTGCAGTCCTCTTCATACACTCATCATATTTGATGGGCATCCTGCTGCCGAGTTTCAAGGAGGCCATGTGTTTACGAAATGACATTTGTGACAAAAGAAAACTTCTATTTAGCAAGCTGATTCCTGGGTGGGTGCACGGGGGCAGCAGTGTGTGTGTGTGTGTGTGTGTGTGTGTGTGTGTGTGTGTGTGTGTGTGTGTGTGTGTGTGTGTGTGTGTGTGTGTGTGTGTGTGTGTGTGTGTTCATACCAGTTACTTCCATATCATCTCTGTTTCACACTGGTGTCATGTCATTTATTCACATCCTGCACCTTTCTTTTTGACTTTCTTTAACTATGTTACAATACATGTTATTTTCATTTTGTGCATGTACCATCCAAAACAATTTTTTTTCCATATCGATCTCATAAATATACACTGTGGGGGTCTCCTCCGCTGATGGATTCAAATATTCTGGACAAACTTTAGTTTGAAAAAGAAAAGAAATCATCTGCCGTACATTTGCAGCTCTAACAGGTTTTATGTTGGTTGTTTATTTGTTTATATGCTAACAGCTTATCCTAATAATGTCTTTGTCTTCAATGGTGAGGAATTCCCATCAAAGTTTTCCCCTTCTGTTAATACTTTAGGGAATTTTCAAACGTCGGGATGTATGGCTGTAATGCCCCAAGATTTGTTCTCCCTGAAAGAAACGATAGAGTAAGAATATATTAACTACAGAGCAACCTGGCTTTATGGGGTCTGCAATTACTCTTACTTCATTTTAGATGTACCAATATGTTACGCATGAATATACTATATAGATATATCAATATATGCTTTGCAGCATTCCTTTTAATTTAAATTTTAAAGCCATGTTCATGCATTAAAAAGCAAATTCATATTTTTGACTGCAGGGTTTAGATGCAAATCCATGGGGCATTACGTTAAAAACCATAAACATCATAAAAATAGGAAATAGAAATTAAAAATGGAGGCAAAAATGAGGAGGTTTAACTGGTCATTAATAACTGAATGCTTTCTCAATTGTTGATGTGATAAACGAAAACTGTTTTCAAGAAGGGAACACAAAAATGGCAAGTGTAATGAAAAATAAAACCCATTTAAAGCAAAGTAGTTTTATTCACACAAATTTAATAAGATATATAACAACCGTTTGGTCCATAAATATTTAAGGGGAAATAGTTTCTATACACCATCTTTATCAAGAAACAGGGAAACATGGACAATCTTGATAGAACACTTACTGTACTCAACTATTAACACGAAGATCAATATATAAGGTTCTTGGATTACCCAACTATATCTGAAAGAGTGCACAAATGCTTTCTATGACATCGCTGCCCCCTTTTTAACAGGATACACCATAAAAAGATCTTCGGAAATAAGATGCAAAACAGTACAAAACTAGTGAGGCGTCAAAAGGATGTGAATCAGTTAACAAAGAACACATATATCCTGAATTTCACATACTTTCTCCCAAGTTATAGCATAAGGCACGTAGTAGAACTGAGTTAGGCGTCTACTTGATTAAGTAGATCTAGAGAACCACTTTGTTCCGCAACAGAACAAATTGTGACGCTCGCAATGAAATGTATCAACTCCATTGAAGACTTGCTCGTTCTCATCTCTCTATCTTTCAGCCAGAAGAAACATGTTTTTGGTCTGTTCAGTGGCAAGTGTCGTTAAAGAAAGGATAAGTATGGCCCAAAAGGAGAACACATGACGATGACTCCCACTGGCTGCCTCCACCTGTCTGAGGTCATTCGAATGTTCACGTCAGCTCTACCCATCTAGTCTGCAGCGTCGCAACCACCTCCTTTTTTCCCTTTTTTCCAAATCACGTCGTTACCCTGAGCAACATGATAGAAACAATAATGCACTTTTCATTGGGCAGTATAATGTCACTGTGCAATTGGGTTTAGCTGTGGGTCTACGGATATGTTCAGCAGGACCGATCCATTTCGCTACGGTTAATCTATGAGGCCAACGAATCCAGGAAAGTGCTCTGTCGTCAAACAGTCGGTTACAGCGGTGCCCGTGAACTGCTCCCAATCCAAATTTCCCTGGCGCGTTTCTAATTCTCAAGCAGTTTCTACCAGCGTCTCTGCGTCACACGGTGAGCGCTTACTCCTCCACAGGCCACAGTTTGTCTCTATCGCAGTAGGCGCGCGGTCGGAATGGGATTTGTGCCGTTTTACATGTAGCTCTGTGGAAGTCATTAAAGCCTGTTTTACCCAGATACAGAACATTCTACAGGTTTATTTAGCAAATTACTCCAAAACAAAAATGGATCGGTTAGTGTGGACACAGTGCATACATATACAGGTGTCTGAGTCTTACTTTAAGATTTACCAATTAAGCATAAGTTAAGAAGGGCTGTTTTATCAGAATTCAATGCAAATGTACAAATAAAGTCAAATCAAGTCAAACTATTTTTCCAGACAATCTTCAGGTTTAGTTTTTTCCAGTAACTGTGTGAGTCCATGAAGATTTCCTAATGCCTTCAAAATGTCCAGTCCAGAATCTCGACTACAGACACGGCGGCCATGTTGTGTCAAATGCTACACATTAAAGTGATTTCCTCTTTATGCTGCTGTTGTTGAACGTGGTGCTCTTGTCGTGTACACAGTACAGCACTTTCTGTCCCAAGGAGCTGTCTCTGGTCGATTTAAAGGTGTCACTTAAAAAAATAAAATGTAAATTGAGGAAATAAAATAAGACAAACAAAACAAATTGAAAAAAATCAGATCAAATAAAAAGGAAAGAAAATCAGTCTGCTTGAGATCGCTTGTTAGAAAAGGTTTGTCAAGGTAGTTTGTGAAGGGCTCCCCGAATCATGGCTGTCCAAACTAGAGGTGACGGAGGTCACTACAGTGATAGAGGGGTTTGTCAGGTCTGTTAGTGTGGCCGCGCTGGAGGGGGGGGTCAGGGCCCCACTGTCGGACGAGGGTGGAGGGAGTGAGGTGCCATCAGCCTTATCAACACCTCCATTCTCCTGTCGCAAAACGTTCCTTCTGAATTTGGCTCTTGCGTTTTGGAACCAAACCTGCAAACCAATTCCAATGTGGCTTTTACTTTTGGTGTTCGAGTGAGATTATTTTTTTAAAAAGAGTCAGTGTACAGTAGTTTGCATATCAAGTTATCACAGCGATTACTGTCTCAAGTCACCCTTGCCTTATATCTATATCTATATATGGAGATAGAAATCTTTATATGGCAATTTTAATACATAGTTTGAACTTAAGGGGCAAATAACAATGAATCAGTTATTTCATAAACACTAAATACAAGAAGGTGGATTTTACTAGCAAAACAAAATCCTATGGTTTTAAGTTTTTATCTGTGAGATTTGAATTGCACCTTATTGGTGTCACAGTTAAAAAATGTGCACTCTCCATATTAATAACTGAGCTGCAGTTTTACATTTACATTTCTATGCCTGTAAACTACTTTTCTTCTTTCTCTCCCAAAGAATAGTATTTCGATAAATACCCCTGGATGTACATCTAATGACTAAATGGACCAACCAAAGCAACAAAAACAAAAAGGATGAGTCCAGTGATCATTGTGATGTGAAATGAGAGAGATGAGGGAGGACAGGGTGCGGACACATGGGGTGATCAGATCAGTAGGAGTGGCTCTGCTTACCTGTAGAACCCGCTTAGTGAGGCCCGTTTTCTGGGCCAGCTGCTTTAAGTCCTTGGCATCCGGGTTGTGGTTGATGGCGAAGTAGGATTTCATTGTCCGCAGCTGATGGTGTTTGAAGGAGGTCCGCATGCGTTTGGTCTTCTGCGTTGGAGGGTAGGCCTGCTGGTCGCGGTCCAAGTGGTCGGCGTCGTTCTCGTTGCAGCCTGGGGGGGGGGGGGCAGAGCACAGGGGTGGATCAGAGTCCGAGAGCACAACTCAGGAGCGGCCGCTGCATTTAAACCAGTGGTTCAGTTTGTATTTTAAAAGTGGAGCGACAACTTCAATCGCAGTGACTCCTCCGCTCACTGCTGCTTCATAATGCGTCATTATGTTGTTGGACAATAGGAATCAGTTACACTTTCTCTCTGCCATAAAAAACAATATATTTTCCCTCCATTCATTTAGAAATCACATTCTGATCATTATTAAATACCAATGTTAAACATAGCAAAATGATGTATTTTAACCATGCGCTGGTAGTGGGATAAATAATTTCTGTGTGTTTGCAGAGACTAAAAGGCCTAATGGGCCTCATTCATCAACAGCTAAGTGTGGAAAATACTTAAAGGTGAAAAAGCACATCCACTACATTAAATGCGTGTGCAGCTAAACGGTTCTGCTGCTGCTGCTGCTGCTGCTGCTTTAAAGGTTGGTAATTTATTGTTCCTCTAAATTAGATCTTAGTAGAATCCTGTGCTCTGAAAATAGACAAAAGTCCTTTGTCAAATTAATTCATTAATTAAAATTAATACAATACATTTCATATTTTACCTTTTATTTGACTCCAGATGCAGCAGAACATCAGCCAGTAAATAAAAGCATTTCTAATTTAATTCAGGTAAAATCTATTTGTTTTCTCGTATCCAAAATATATTTCTGTGGCTAATAAATATCAAATCAATTCAATCAACCTCCATTCATTTGTGGTAAACTAACATTGGGTTAAAATAGGAATGAGTGAGAACACAAAGATTTGAGAGACTGGATTGGAAACGTATTTAAATTCTGTGGCAGGTTTATGGTGCGTATTGCGTTTTTGTCTCCTGTAACACTTCTCTGCACCATTAATGTGACAAACCTTGACGTCTATGTTCTTCTGTTCCAGCCTTCACTGAATTGTGTTTCACTAGCTATTACCCACTAGGGGTCTCTATATCCAAACAAGACCAAACTTTACAGAGTGGCGTGGAATACTCGGTGGACCCACACCTTTCCCTGGTGAAAACAAACATGAATGTGTTCGCTAAAGCAGAAACAAAACCCTCAAACAAAACCACTTCCTATTTGTCATGAATATGAGCCTCCTGATCTGGAGAATGATATATTAGCCTCAACAGTTGTGGGACTAGAACTGACGGTATAACAGGCGATTTTGTGTTATTATAGCACAACAAAAGAACACGAGCAAGTTTGGAAAAGATCAAGACTAAATCATCCAGTTGTTCGCTCCGTGACTGTTTTTAAATAAATTAGTGGTTGTTTCAGGTTCAATATAGTATAGTGTTACTCTTAAATCCATCATATAAGTGGAACATTAAGTATTTAAAAGGTAAATCCAAACTGGAATCAGTCCGTTTTTTTAGATTGGAACACTTTAGTTTTTATTTAAATATTCCAAATGATAAATCTATAATATTCCCGCTGGGTCCTTTACTGTGTCTGTGGGGCTTTTTAATGAGCTCACAGGGACATCATCGCTCAGGTTTTTTTTTATGTTTCTCTATTATTTTGGGACTTCCCTTTAGTTTTTTTTTTTTTTACCTGCTCTAGTTGCGTCCTGTTTAACACTTTGTTGTTGTCCTGCTGTAAAGCAACTTTCAGCACTGCGCTAATCGTTCGTCCAGTGCGTCCATGAGAACGTTTGGGATTTGCTCAGGCTCCTTGGAACGTGTTCGGGAACAACAACCCGGAGCTGCCTGTGCAGAGGCCGGGCTCTCCCCGCAGCAGGGCCCCCTCCGCTGGGTCCCTGAGAACCGTGCTGACCGCGGCGCAGGAGGCCAGAGATTCCAACGTCACCTTTAATTAACGGAGAACAATTAACGCGCAGATTACCCTTATTTCTCCCTATTCACCGCGAACAGAGGAAACTTGGCGCACAATGAGCAACTTTCTCAACCGCGCACTAATTCGCAGAAAGGGACAACAAAATGGGGACGCCGCGGGGGGGTCCGGGTTCTAACTCGGAGCAATTCAACACAAGAACCGAGATGAACCCTCCGTTTAACAGTAGCTTGTGTGCTCTCTGCCGACCGGCCTCCGTCCGTCAGGAGTGGGACGAATAAAACATGCACTCGACGTTTATTTTGCTGTGGGTTTTACGCGCAAGTCACGAACTGCGTTAGCGTCATTCACGTACATTCTGCGCATTTATCCCGGCGCAAATTGGTCTTAATTATAAAATTCGATGAACAGGTTGACGCCGGGGTCAGATTTCGATCATTTTCCGGGCAACACGCGCCAGGGTTTAAAGAACAGAAACGGTGCGTTGAATGGATGAGAAGACGCGTGGACAGAAAGCTGCGGATCAATTAGCCCACGGCTACAGACGTTCACCTACATTTGCATGGCCTACAGGGCGGATTACTGCTTTCAGACACGTAAGGTGGAGCTACGGAGGGAACAGCTGTGGCACCGAGGAAATTTTATGCGTATAGAAATAAAAAAAGCAACGAAACATATTTCAAAATAAAACATTAAATAATTATTAACGAATATGAATAACAAGACAATTGCTTATTTAATCGTTTGATTCAACGTATTTCTGCTGCTATTTTTAAATGTGAAATCAAATTAAAGGGGTCAGGGCCTGTCCCATGGGGAATAACACACCTGACCAGTAGCTTAGTGGTTTGTTTCATAACCGTTTCACTGGGCTGAGTTCACCTATAACCGCGTTGAGGTGTTTTTGCTGTAGGGTCCAACGTGCTTCTGGACCCTTAGTTGGGAGCTGACAAACGAACACGCAGGTACCTGCCGTGCGGTGTCGGTGCGGGGCCTCACCTGTGTTGTAGCTGGGGATGTCTATCCCCATGGCCGGGCTCTTCCTCTTGCGCGGCCTTCCCTTCTGCGCCGTGCCGGTGCCGTTGAAGTACGGCAGCGTCAGGGCGCCGCCCTTCGCCGCCAGCTCCGCGAAGTTGAGCTGCGGGTGGTAGTCCGGTCCCTGCACCAGCGTCTCGAAGTGGAGCCGGCAGTAGACCAGGCTGTCCTTCATGCCAAAGTGGTCGCCCGTCGTCAGCGTCTTGTTGCACGTGCTGCACGTGAAGCAGCTCAGGTGGTACACGGAGTCGCGCGCTCGCATCACCATCTCCGAGGCCGAAATCCCGAGGTGGCAGCGCGCGCACCTCTGCACGGAGAACCTTCTGGAACAGACACATCGTCAGGACTCCTCGTGCGCGCTGACCCGAACGCGGGCCTAATGGGCTAAAAGCCGGCTAATAGGTGTCGAGCAGCCTGCTAGCTAACACACTGAGCTAACATCTGGCCCGCAGCTGACCGTGAGCGTGACGTGTGTCCAAGCGGGGCCTGCGGATGTGTTTGCTCTCAAACGGAATCAAATGCCAGCGATGAACGGTATCAGGCTCGGATGCGTTAAAGGTGATGGAACGTTACCTCCATTCACGGTGGTTAAAAGGGGAATCAGCTGAGGTTCTGAGCCATAATGAGTGGCCGCACTGGGCCAACGGGGTGAATGGGAACCACGTGAGTCACGCGTTAGAGTTGACGTCAATCCCTCTCTACTATTAAATGACAATCACTAACGAATAAAATAGAGAATCCTAATCCGAGCTGTTCTAAAGTGGCAGCACGCGGAGCCCGCAGGATTTATTCACGTGAGAATGTAAGTGAAGCCAAACGCCGCCTGTTGAACGAAAGGGCTGGACAACATAAATAAATAAAAAAAAAAATCACTGCTCTTCTTAAAAATGACAAATTAAATTCTCGTGTAAATTGGGCCACTGCCTTCGTGGGCGCGTGCGCGCGCGCGTGCCAGACTACGGCTGCATTTTCTCCTCGGTGTTAAAACGGCACGAACGCTGCACCTCCGCGTTTCTTACCTGTAGTAATCCTCTTTGCAGTAGATACTCCCATCCTTGGCGAAACACGTTAGCTCCGACTCCAGCGCTAGTTTACATTCACAGCATTTGAGACACCGCAGGTGCCACTGTTTGTCCACGGCCAGGAGGTAGTATCTATCCGAAATCTTGCCGCCGCAGCCGGCGCACAGAGCGGGCTTCTCCGGGCTCATCGAAGGCATCGTCTGGGTCAGAGAGAGAGCAGACACCGCATGGAAACTACTTTCTTCAGGCTGCTGGGAAAATCATATACAACATACATTATGCAGAAACATTAGCAGCAGACCTTTGGCAGCTTTCTGCTCATTAAATTAAAGATTTTTAATCTGGCCAACGGCCTCGGTGGCGGATTTAAAGCGCCCTTTAAACGGACTGTCAAACAATGCAGGCTTTATGCTCGACAGGCCGCACTCAAGGGTTCAGATACGTTTCCTTCAAACAACACAATAAATAAAATAGTATCATAGGTTGTGTTCATTTAATTTCAAATATAAAGGCAGCACTAAGTACCTGAAACTTCGGAGACAATTATGTTTTAAATGCTAAATATTTAAAGTCATTAGAATGCAGGACAGTATAACATTTATTATATTAATATTATATTGATAACAATAATATTAACAAAAACCCATTTTGCTACGTTATTTGTTAGTTGTAAATTGGGGTAACTCTAATTGAAATTTATAAAATCGCAAGCATCGCCTCCACATTGCTGCTCTGTGGTGTTGTGGGTATTTTTTTGTTTTTGTTTTTGATAACAACAATAGTATTACAAATATTTTATACAATTACAGATATAGTAACAGGCTGATTATTTTAATAACATCACGCGCAGTCCTGGTGATTTAATCAAATGAAAGGATATTTAACTCTCTACTTGACGCATATTGTCCGTTTTTGCGTAAAGCTGTAGCAACTAGAAAATTGTTTTAGTTTAACACGTGCGGAATGCTGCTCGCTCTTACGCCAGAATACCTGCGCATTGTCCCGCACGCTAACGACGCAGCGGTCGTCGTGTACGCGGCAACGAAGGTTAGAAGCGACTTTTCCCAAGAATTTGAACCCAGGTCGACCCGGCTCTTACCGACTCTCTCCCGTTGAGCTGCATGCCCTTCGCCAGACGCGACTCCGTTTTCGACCGTCTCTCCATCTCCTCCATGATCCCTTGGATGTGATCCCCGGAGATCCCGTGGAAAAGCATGGCTCCCGGTCCTGGACGCAACGTGCAACTGCCTGCCTCTGTCTTGCAGCCCACAACTTCCATATACTGTACTGCAGCGCTGCGCCCCACTCTCTCAGCGCATCCAAATGGGCTCTGAGGTTCTGAGAGAGGCACACAAAAACAACAACACAACCCCAGAGATTCAGATCACCTCCTCGGCAAAATGCAAAGGCAACTGGAAGAAAGGAGCGACGAAGGAACTACAACATGGGTGGGACGGGAGTGGTGGTGGTGGTGGTGGTGCACCAGCTTTTTCCTTCTTCCCGTGAATGTCTCTTCTCCAGAAAAAAAATATATAGTCCAAATGATGCGACAAACCGGTTGTGGAAGTGATGATGGTGGTGGTGGTGGTGGTGGTGGGGAGGGAGGAGGGGAGGGGGGCTACAGTGTGAACACTCGCCAAAAATAATGACACAAAGTTTTTCTTGTTTCTTTTTGGTGATTTCTCTCTCTCTCTCCCGTTTCCCAGTCAGGGGCTCCTCGGTGCTTGGAGGTCAGGTTGGGACTGCCTGGATTTGAGCGCCGTGTCCTATTTGTGAGGAGAGCAAAGCCTGCCCAGTCTGAATAATTTGGTAGGAGGAGTTCCCCCTCTCACTCACTCACTCTCTCCCTTTTCCCTCACTCCGTGTCTGTCTCTCTCGCCCTCTCTCTCTCCGCCGCCACTGGTTTCTATTCAGCAACAAAGAGCTGTCACTCTTCCCTCAAAAACTCCCGACTCTGGCTGCGGGAAGGACACTACTTCATGGTACTGACATTTTCATTACTTTTATTAAAGGGCAGGACGCTGGAGTGTAGTCATAAGCTGCATCAAATGAAAAGTACCCGGAGTAACCGAAATGTAAACATTAGATTTTTTTTAACACGCGTCAAACAATATGTCTAGTGTAATAGAAATTAGTAGAGTAGAAATATAAGCAAATGCTTTATATATAACGAGCTATTTAAGGATCTAAGGGCCTTGATTATGAAATTCTATTACCATACATTAGCTGCTGTTTTAGGGTTTGAGTTTTTAATCAGGTGTTTAGTTTTCCTAAAATAACATGACCGCGTGTGTGTGTGTGTGTGTGTGTGTGTGTGTGTGTGTGTGTGGTAGAAATGCACAGTCTGGGGCGGGGCAGTGATCAGTGACAGGCTAGGGCGGGGATAGATTGCGTTAAACGTTTGAAAAGAATGGGATTTTTTTAATGAATGGGATTTTGTTTAAAAATAAGTGTTTTCTATCACATGACAAACTTTTTTTAACCCATGCAAGACCGTGAGGATTTTAAGCTGCTGTAGACAATAGGTTTCATTTATTAGGCGACCATTCAAACTTCTATTTTAATAAATACAGAGACTTTGTGCTTCTATTTTCTCTCCATTAAACTTCTATTTAAAGCTAGAGTTATTCCCTGTCTTGCATTCATTAACGCAGCCTGTCTTTTTTTCTGCCTCCTAATTTAGGCCAAACCCTTGTTAACCTGGAGAAGAGGTGACTGACTATATCACATCATTCCATTTATCATGTGTGTGAAGGGGCGCCTACAGAGGGAACCTAAAATACCTCCAGCCTGGGAAATCACCAGCATTTAACGCACGGAGCCTGACGTGCTCTTAACAGCACAACGTGCAGCTTCTGCTGGACGCGTTCGGCTTTGCGGAGGCGGCTGTGACGCCACAAAAAAGATCTGTGTCAGTTTTAAAGGGTGCGAAAACTCTGTGACGCAAATTAAAAAGAAGCAGACCGAACGACTCCGGCGTCCGGCGAACCGGAGGCCAAATGTGGTGACAACAACCCGAAACGGGGCGGTTCAAAGTCTGCGCCGTGACAAACACAGCTCGGGCCTGAGTCCTTGCAGCCCCGGTCCCTGCGAGGTCAACGAGCGGAGAATCTGCCACAAAACAACGAGACCGACTGGATCTGCGGTTCAGTCCCATTAATAGATTTACTGGGGCTCAGGGGGGTTTGCAGGTGTGGATGCTTCTTCTCAAGACGTGTTACATTATCGTGTCCACCGCCACCCCCACATACACCCCCCCCTCCCAACACACACACACACACACACACACACACACACACACACACACACACACACACACACACACACACACACACACACACACACCGCCACCCCCAGCATGGAGTTGTGTTGGCTTTAATTGGAGGCCCCTTGATAGCGGCGCTATAAGACGAGGCTTGAACACCTCCCGGACGGACTGGACCCGCAGCTGTTCGGAAAAGCCGGACGTTAATTTGCGCTCCGCCGGTGTCTCGGCACCTTCCACCGAGCGGTGAAAGAGGCTCAAAAAGGACACGCGGAATTCATTTCACCTGGACAAAGACGCCCTGACAGGAATGATCAGTGCAGCTCTGTGTGATATTAATCTAACTGTTATCCCCCCCCCGCTCTCTCCCCCACCGAAAATTAAATAAAAGCCTTCGCAAACCCTGGCTTCTTGTGTTTATTCGTAATACGCGCATGTTCGTGTTTGTTATAAAGACGTCTATCACGCAGTTAAAGAATACTGTTATGACCCGTTGCCTCCAGCACTGACATTTGATTTCACTGAAGAGGTTTTTAGATTGTGTCAGTGCACACCGAGGGGCTGAGGGAGTAAAGGCTTTTGTGTTGTTTCTTCATATTTAATTGGGATATTACCTGCAACTATATATATCCAACGAGCCGCTATTTATTCATAGAGTCGCGAAATTGCGAAGCTTGTATATAAAACAAGGTTTAGAAATAATTATACAATAATATTATAATACCAAAAAAACAATATTTATGTTGCTTCTTGTGGAAAAGTCAGTTGCAAATTGAAACGTTTTCTAAACGTGCGCTAATAAATAAGCAGGCTAGTTACTACCTATCACATCATTACTGTCTTTAAGGGAACTTAAGAAAATTAAATTAATCAAAGCGATTCGGTGTCATTGTTCGTTTAGCCACTGAGAATGATTTGTCCTAATTTCAGATTCATGATACCATTTGATCAGATTAAGGCTTTGAAAACACGTCGTTAACGCTTCGTCATGTTTGCTCTACTTAAAATTTTGACATTTATTATTAAAGAGAAAATAAAAACCGTGTTTGAAATGACGTGAGACCGTGGAGGCTCGTTGGGCCACCGACGTTTGGCACATGAATAAAATAAATAACAACAATGCCAGCAACGATCCAAACAAGCTTATTCTATAGTTTTACATTTTCCCAGAGCGGTTTAACCTTTTATTTAGATGTTCTGCTAGTTGCTCTACTGATTTATTTAAAACAGTGTAAGTAAACAAATATAGAGAGAGCGCGAGTTTAGTTTGGATGCTGTTACCTTCCACCACATCCCTGTCTGTCCCGCACAATATGAAGCCACCAAATGATAAATACGTCACCTATGTATTTATCCTATTTATCATTACTCCACACGCTCGCGCCCACCGTTCCGTTAAAAGCTGATCCCGTCACATTATTATTATTCGCCTATATGAAGGCGCTTACCTGAGGCTCAGCTGTGTGAGATCCTTGAGCAGCGCGCAGGCAGAGCAGCTCCGGATTGTGCGCAGTGAGCAGAGGAGTCGGAGGCAACGCTGCCGGTAGATGGGGGGCTGTTCCTCGTCTCTGAGCCCACAGTTCCAGTTCGGGCGTCAATTAAAAACACGAGACATTTAAATATTCCTCTCCCATATGCAGACAGCCCTCAACACATCACAGCACGCGCGCACGCACGCAACGCGCAAAAATGAAACGGCACGAGCCAATGGCCTACTCAGCATGTAGGTTATAACGTGTGATGTAGTCGTAAATTAAAGATGCATAAACGAAATGATGTGGAGTCGGCGGTGGCCAAACGGTGAAGCCGTAGTAGGTGGACTGTTATTTCAATTCGTTTAGGACTATTTCAGGAAAATCAAGCTTTTATCTTTACGCAATTGCAGCTAAAAGTCCCACTAATATAATAAATGCCTTCAAGTTTTATTCTACACAAAAGACGACTAAAGCATATTTTGCAATTATAATTAGAGGCAAGTTCGATCACGAATGCCTCTGAAAAATTCGATTCACTAAATGTATGATGACTGTCGCTCAGGCACAAGTTCACACTGCGTGAGATGCACGTGAGTGAGGACGCTCACAGCTCTAATTTCACTGGTTGGAGAGCAGAGGTTTGTGTGAATAAATAATGGGTCTATAGTCAAACTAGTTCAATCAATCTGACAAAGATGTGGAGCACAACAACACACGCCTGCGGAAAAAAAGGATTTGGAAATGAATAACAATACCAAAATGAAAAAAACAGTAAAAAGTGCTCGTTAATTCCTGAATCTTAGGCATTTTACTCATGACGATTAGGACCCATAATGAGGAAAATACGCTGAAATATACTATATATGCATCAATACCTTTTATGGGTTTGAAAACGACTAATAATTCATAAAAAACGAAGATGTAAATAAAATAAATAATGAACAGATTAACTCACAGGAGACATTTGCTTCCACGAACAACCTCTGGTCCATCTGATTTTATTCACCGCAACAATCGTCCAAAAATAGCAATTATACATAAAAATAATTATTAGGCTTCGTTTCCTCTGACCTGTAACATCGGTGTCTCCCTCTGTCGCACCTGGAGAATCAAGCTGACAAACTTCTTATGAATTCAACGCAACACTGGGTAAATTTAGCCAGAAACCATTTTACACACATTTGGCCTCATGTTGCAGCATCTAATGAATAAAGAAATGTTGATGAAAAATTCACCACTGTTTAATAAAGTCTAGATTCTGATGAATATTAATATTGTTTATGTTGTGAGGAGGGTTTGACAGTGCCTGGACATTTAGGAGACTTACAATATGGCCATGATTTTACATTAACCATAGTTTGCATTGGTGCTGTAGCGTCATTATTATTCACCTGAGTGGATAGTGGATGGAAAAGTCTTTAAACTGTGTATTTACTGGTAATGCCACAAAGGGAGGTCATCCAGAAAAGTGTCCTCAACCTCCTCACACTGGCCACTTCAGGAATAACACACCCAGGTGAACACACACAGATCCCATTAGACAACAAGTGAACACAATACTGTGAGTGGGACTGGGAGCGAGGGGTGACGATTAATTAGACCTCCTAACTGCCTGCATAAATGATCACGTGCCATTCTGCTAACAGTCATTTTGCTCCGCTCCTTCCGCCTGGGTTCACATCACAATGTATCTCATCAATAATGCAGCGGCAATGAGATCCATTTCACCGTGCAGCACCACGCGAACTGCACACACAGCGTTTCTCCCGTGACACCCGGGCGCAGGCTCCGCAGCGAGCTCGTCGGTGCGACCGCAGACGCAGGACGCCCTCCTCCTCCTCCTCCGCCTCCTCCTCCTCCCGGCTCGTCTCCGCTGTAGGGCACGGCGCTTGGATCCCCACACATCCAAGGTTCGTCTGGAGCCGTCATTTCTGGGTCACCTCGAGTGACACTTTCGGTCTTGAAGGGAGTTCTCAGCCGCTACCGGAGCCTGGCCAGGAAAAGGAGCAGGCGAGGAGTCACAGAGAGGAGGGAGGAGGAGGAGGAGGAGGAGGAGGCGGGAAGGCTCTCCCAGGATCCTCTGTGGCGCGAGGAACCACAGGCTAAACACTGACAGAACGGAGGAGAAAGAGTGAGAAGGGAAAGGGGGCTGAGGAGGAGGAGGAGGAGGAGGAGGAACGGAGCAGAGGGAGGAGTGAAGCACTGTAAAGCCGTATCCAAGTCACATGCACCCCGTCACACGAGCGTGAGCCTGGGTGGGAAGGTGAGGGATGATGAGACGTTCTGGAAATATTTACAAACACAGAGTGGACACGGCTTCGGAATCATCGGAGGAAGAAAAATAGCACAACTCACAAGCAGCCATGAAATATAGTCACGGTGGAGTTTTTTTTTTATTGCAGATACCTAGAATTTGAATGTCTCACAGCGATTTAGAGAAATAATGACAGACAAGAATAGGCCTATAAATAGATTTCTTTTTTCGAACGTCTCCATCCGCTCGTATCCAGCTTTTTATTCCCATCCACAGTTTCTCGCTCACTTTTTCCCCTCTCCTCCTCCAACTCCCGGCTCCTTCCACTTTCTCTTTCTGTCTCTTCCAACTAACGCTACACGCCCCCCTCCCCCCTGTACCCCTCTCAACCCCCCCCCACCTTCACCCCCCTCCTTCGATCTCCTCTCAGCTCTGCTCTGCTGGAGCTCAAATCACAACCCCAGTCCCTGGCAGATGGAGGATAGGGGAGAGGAGCTCTTAACTAGCCAGCCTGAGCCTCTGCTCTCTGCACACCAACTGCTGCCTGCCTCCCCTCCCTGCCTCCAGAACCGCTCCAACCGCACACTGCCACCTTCACATGGCGCCCCCCCTCTTCCCCATCTCCTCTGGGAACAGATCATCCTCCTGGGGAATGGTGTGCATATTAGTCCATATCTGGCCACACTAGAAAGGACATGGAAACATAATAGATGGATGTTCTTTATCGCTATATAACCTTTGGGGCATAGCAGATTTCTGCAGGAGACACGGCGGTTTGTGTTCAGTAAACCGGCTCCTTTTCTGGACAAAAGACAAACATGGTGGCCTTGTGAAAAAGATCCTTGAGACTAAGAAAGATGAGGCGCGGAAGCCCGAACGCACACAACGGCACGACTTTGACACGCGAGCGTGGACAAAGGGCGGACAGGACGGCATCAGCGCCGGACCGGAGGGGGCGTGAACGGGCTAAAGGCCCCGTGCCCCCGACGCGGCTGCCACCGGGGCTCATCTGGCGGCGGCCGCGTGGCCTGGCATGGGTCTGACCACCAGTTGCGGTCGGAGGGGGACGCCGCTGCTGCGCGCTATTTGCGGCCCCGTCTGTCCAAAGGAATCCGGCGCGCTGACTGTCACTCAGCGGCCGCGTGTGTGTTTTTATCACTAATTCTACCACAGGGATCCGCTTGTCCGTGTGACCACTGTGGAGGCTGCTGCCCCGAGGCGAGCTGACATCGCCTGTGTACAACGACCAGACGTTGATGTAGGGGCTGCTCAAATGCTGCTTGAATATCAAGACACGTGTGCACGCATCCACATGTGCGCGCGCGCACACACACACACACACACACATAGCCGTGCCTGGCCAATTGCTGAGACTGATGTTCCTTTCAGCCATCACAGGGCTGACACTCAAGTTTTTTCCGCCGCCAACCCTGTGTCAGTTCCTGGCTGGTTTGGCCAGCAGTGATGGAGACACTGTAACTGACTGTGGTTAGGGCCATTGGCCGCAGGGCTGCTGCCTGTTTTAGATGGAGAGGGGGAGCGGGGCGGGTGGGGGGGTGCTCGGCCTGTCAACTGGTTGTGACTGGAGCCTGTCTGGTCACGGTTCCAAACTGGACAGCTCTCTCTTTCTCTGCGGCTACTGCCACCGTCCCGCAGAAAGGCACGCGCTGCCTCGCTGCCACTCGGCGCCGGCGCAGCATATGCTCCAGCTGAAGGTCAGAGATGTTCAGTCCAAAACGCCTGAAATAAACACCTCACACATCTGCGCTGGGGGAGCACAGCGGCCGGACGGCCGGCGTAGGCGAGATCAGACATTGCCATCGTTCTACAGCTGCAATGAATTGATTACTATATCATTATATTTCCTTATAATAAATGTAAAAGCCTTAATTATAATTAATTTAAAAAGTCAATTAGGCTGCTAATTAAAATGACTGATGCAGACTTAATGCTAAGTCAGGACCTGAGCGGCCTGTCCGGCTGTACATGGACAGGCAGGACTAAATCTCTCCACAAATCTGTCGGAGGAATCGCTGTGCTGTTTGTGTCTAAGTCGCCAACTGCTAGGCTAGAACGAGTGAACGCAAAATATATATATATATATATATATATATATATATATATATATATATATATATATATCAAACTGTGCCATCACCGGATCGGGAAGACGTGGAGGGATGAGGCAGACATGAAAGTTGGCCTATTTCATGGTCAGGCTGCGGGACCGCCGAGGCCCTGAATGGCAATGCATCTACTTTAATGTGACAGACAAGTCCCTAGGCAAAACTCGCGGAGCCGCGGCAGGCAAGCGGGCCCAGGTACTTGATGAGTGTGACACCTTCACCGTCCCGCTGCAGAAATGTTGCTGCCGCACGCTCCGCTGCCTCGGTTTAGAATAACACCAAATAAATTCGCCTCTCATCCCGCCTGACGACGCGTCCCGGAGAACCTGTCCTCCCCAGCACTGTAGAGATCATGAATCTCCTTGTAGCCGCTCACAGGGCTTTGCTCCGATCACTAAGCACTTGCCTTTGGGACCCACCTGCCGAGAGAAATTGTGGCCGCGCCGGTAGGCGGCTGCGACAGGATTCCGCGGCAGACACATCCTCTCATCCCGACGCCGCTCGCCCAATCAGGCGGAGACAGCCGAGCGTGTGTGGCAGGTTCAGAGCGAGCGAGCGAGCGAGCGCCTGAAGGCACCGCGCCGCCTTTACGCACATGCGCTCCTCCCCCCCAAAACGTCCCCCGCACGCACAGGTGGAGCTGCGCGAGCGCGTGACCTCACCCGCGCCACCACCGGGCGCGGCGTTTTGCGCCATCCTTCTACATTGGCCCATTTGGAGCCTCGGCCGCCTGCGCATGCGCGCGTCGGAGCTCGCTGGAGAACGCGAGCCGGGATGGGCCGGCGCGGCCCAGGAGTTCATTAGGCTGCGGCTCGGGAGAGCAGCCGCGGGGAGCTGCGCCGGAGCCAAGCGCTGCCAGGAGGCTGCAGCTGTGGGTCTGGTGGGGAGCGCCGCTGTTGATGTCCGCGGCATGTTTGTTAACAGCCTGATTCCATCAAGTGGTGCAGAAGCAGCGCAGCCAAGTGTGAGGGCTGACCCCTGGCCCCAGACTATTTTTAACAGCACAGCGTTTCAGTCAAAGGTAGACAGTTCAGTCGAACACTTGTGGGGTGTAAATGATGCTAATATTCATGCAGCCGTACGTTTGGGAGAGAAAATAACGAGAGATGCAAAGCAAAAGAGCACAAGATTCCATCTGACTATCTACAGTTACTTTCCCTTATATGCCCTTTATCTTGAGGGCGAAGATCTAAAATGCTCTTTCAGTTTTCATCTCCATACTCCCACAACCCTTGTAAGTGCATCAGAGGAGCCGAGTACCACAAAATATTAAATACTCTTGAAGAGAAACGAAAAACGAAGCTCAAGGCGTTTCATTGGACATTCGAGAGAGAGAGAGAGAGAGAGAGAGAGAGAGAGAGAGCGAGAGAGGGAGAAAAAATAAGGCCTGGAAAATATAACAAAACATAAACGTGATAAAAGACTATTTTACATAGGGTTCTGGTGAGCTAACCTCCTTCCTTGTCGTGTGAGAATGAAAATAATCCTAAGAAGAGTTGTGATTCACAGGAGGTACGCGTTGCACAGACACTCGCCATATTTCATCATATGGTACACTGCTAAAAATGACTCTCAAGCAGTCCAAATAACGACAGGCAGCAGACGGGCACCGGCTGGCGGGCTCCATTCTAAGAAGGGCCTCGCATTGTACCTGAGGCGCGGGTCCGCGAGGGCCTAATTGTAAAATAAGCTATTGAAGCGCTTCTTCATGGCCGGGTCCTTCACGTTGACTTGGCCGAACGGGCACTGGAGGAGAGGGAGAGAGGGAGGGAGAGAGAGAGAGAGAGAGAGAGAGAGAGAGAGAGAGAGAGAGAGGGGAGCAGGGTGAGCTTCAACAGAACACTAATCAACTGGACTGAACCAGCATCATCTTTAACTGGGATCACATGACGATGAGCGCTAAAGCAGCTGCGTCTTCACCATTTATTAAAAAAAATAAATAAATATATGCAAAGCTGACGTTCCTACGCTGACTTTTACTTTTATGATACAGAGTGAGAGTTTAGGATGAACAGGTCGAGGTTCGGTGTGTGTGGCTCGTGGGTGTTCGGTAACTTAATGAATTGAATTCCCCGTCTCGGTGCCGGTGAGAGGCTCACATGTCTGCATGCGCTGCCGCAGCACTTCCCTCTCTGGAGGTGGGCATGCTCCGTGAACACCTTGTAGCCGCTGGAAGGGTCCACGTACATCTGCTTCTGTGCCTGAACACAACGGAGAGACGCGGAGGGTCACACACACCCACCTGCTCGACAACATACAGAACATATACACAAAGAGACCGCGCCGGAGCGAACGTATACGTGCAGACAGATTGCTTTGGGTCAAGGAGACGGGGGAACGGCGACCTCTTCGCATAAAAACAGATGTAAGACAAACTCTAATTCTTGTGATGTTGCTAATTAATTAGCGTTGTCCTTTTGTCCGCAATCCTGTAGGTGAGAATCTGCAATGATTAATCAAATGCCACCACTGTAATAAGTTTGTTTGTTTTCAGTTTCCGCACAACCATTACCGTATTTGCATTGATAATACGTGGCAGAGCGCCGCCCAAACACCGTCTGCACGTGGAAAACGCTGGACTCCTCCGTCATCCCTTGGGAAGTTAGCAAATGTCAGCTCTCAGTCTGTTTCAAAGTGAGCGCTCCGTGGCTGCTGAGCCTTGACAGGCCACGAAGGGGAAAAGGCCCCGGGCCGTTTGGTGACACGGCCTGTCATTTCACATGGCGTAGCGGGGCCACGCAGCGAAGCTGGCACCGCTCGGCCCCCTCTGTGTTGTGCTTTTCCCACCCAGGCCCCACGCCCTCTCCTCGCTCTGCTCGGGTTCGCGGCCAACTTGCCTCCACCTCGCCCGCGCTCAGGAGCGCAATATTTACAACAGAGAAGCCTAAAGGCACGGCGGCGACACCCGCTCAGCACCGGCGAGCGGTCGGCGCGGCCCGACCGGCTCCGTTTGAAGGGAGAGCTGGGCCGATTCGGCCAATGACGGCGCTGACCAAAACAATACCTGTCACTACTTGTGTGACAGACTGATGGTTTTATACCAGGCTTTACAGGTTATTTGTTAAATCCACCCATTTTCTTTACTATACGATGGACTAAAAACCATTTAAAACAGTAGGCGCCAACATGCAAATAGTCCAACCTTGTAAGTGAACAAAGAAATAAGCACATCCAGTCATTAAAATGCTGCGAGGGCCCGTGGGGAGCGCCGTGGCGACGGGGACGCTCCAGAGATGCTCCACAGCTGCCACATTATCATACTTCTGCTGGTACCGTATCGACTTTAATAAACAATGTTGGTCTCGGTCCAATATTATTTGTACTTATGACATTTGGCCTATTGTGGCGCTGACCTTTACATTTGTTTTTTTCCAGGATGCATGTCATTTACTAAACACATCGCGGCCACGCTTACACCTACATGCTCTTACCTTGAAGCAGCCGTGCCACACAATAATTACCCTACTTCCTACTAAACATAAACTCATCAATAGGAATATTGAATATTGATATTTGCTGCAAAGACCTTTACAACTGACCTTATGCACATTGAAGTTGTCTTGACAAATAGACGAGTTATATTTTGTATCATATGTTTCAGTATCTGATTCATTAATAGCAGAAAGCAACAGTACCGTTTTATTAATGTGCTGTTTCTACTAAAAGGGTCAATTCACTCCAAATATAACAAACCACGTGGGAGAGTGTGATTGTGATGACCCGATTGAAGAACATGACAGTATCGGATCGGAAGTGATTCATCTCACCTCACACGCCTCTCTATGGATCCTGTGGATGAGCGTCTCCTCCTCTGTGAACTTCCTCGCAGCGTGGTCGCGCTCGCGCTCGCCCCCCGTCCCGCCCGTCACCCCGCCGTCGGCATTGATCTGTGACATGCTGCCGCTCCTCAGCCGCTTCGAGCTTCCTTCACACAGCCTCGCGATCGACGCGGCCACAAGGCGTTTAATAAACGGGACACGGAGCAAAATCAATCTGTAAACAAACGCTTTGCTGGGAACGTGGCGGTGAAGCATGTTCCTGTATTTGTAAACTCCGGCTAAAAGCTGTCAGTCCACGACCCGGTCACCACCATTACCACAACTGACGACGACACTCATTCCTATATATAAGTGTCCATTTTCCCCTGTTTATTTTCCGCCTCGTCCTCGGACTTACCGGCGCGCGAACCTGCAGCACTTCCTGGTCTGCAGCGCGTCACACAGGTCACACGTGACCATCACTTCCCGCCGCTGCTCCGGCTCATGCAGCGCCTCTGCTGTTTCGAAGCAGCTATAGGAGGCTGGTCCACGGGGACCCGAGCGTGATGAAGGACCAGAGCATTGCCACGACATGAAGCAGGAACTCAGCAGGTTGTTTTGTCAATTTTTCAGCAATCTTTTAAAATAACACTGCCCATATTCTGAATAGTTGCATCAATGAACCAGTAATCTCTGATCCTTGCCGTGATGTCACCTGAAGTTGGGTAATCATGAGTATGACTGGTGAAGCGCCTCCACAGAACTACCCCCTGCTGTACGGATGACAGCGTGGGCTGCAGACACCTTCTCCTCATATAAAACTAAGATGGAGACATGGACTAAGCAGTGCAAGGTTGATGAGTGGACATTAATGAGTCCTTTCAAGGTTAGCCACTGCTGTAAGGCCCCGCTGATGATGTGTCTCCTCTAGAATTCTGGGTAATGAAACCTGACAAGTGTCTTTTAACTGACATTGTGGGGTCAATTTAGCCTCAGACAAATTACACATCCATGGTAAAAATATTCACGGAGGCCCACTATGTGAAGCATTGTGGACATGAGAAGCAGTGCGTTTGGCTTCCAACCCTTTTTTAACATTTCAGCAACGTGAGCAACAACAAACAGATAAATGCAAATAAATTGATTTTTGAAATAATGTGGTATTAAAATATGCTCCTGCTGCAGGTTAAGCTCCATTTTCCAATATAAACCTGTCTTGGGTAGATTCTTGTAGGTGACATTTCAATTCAGCAAGATAAATCACTTGCACTTCAAATGTTTGAGGCCATTTTAAAATATATATTGCCAGTCTGGGAAGGACAATGGGACAATATGCTATTCTCTTTCCTTGTGCTCAGTTCTCTTAAATGAATATAAACTGAGTCTGTTTGCAGTTGCTTGAAACGTGAACTCATTGCTTTCCAGAACCACAAAACTCATAAGAGCTTTTTGTGTCAGTGGATGTGTCTCATATTGTTTTTTAGGGAGGGTGGTGTTTGTCAGTTTTTTTTATGTTAAGGCACCAGCCCTGCCATTATCATTTCACATGGATGCCTGAAACAGCATGCCACAGTCTTTCCGCCACTTAATTACCTTCCAGTCAGCCTGAAGAGATCTGGCTCTGATCCAGACAGACTCTCCAGAGACGACAGAGAACTAAATCGAATCCTCTGGTTTCAATTTTGAGGACGTGGGACAAATATTGCTTAAACCCTAGCTGGTTAAAATGCAAAATTAGATTAAACAGTAAAACTGTTTTTATATTGCAACAAAAACATTTTTGAGCAATGTTTACATTTTTAAAATGTTTATCAAAATGTTTATCAAAAATTCTAATATTGAGTGATTATGGCATCAGGTGTCACTTTAGGGAGTTAATCCTAATTAACTCAGTGGAGGTTACACCTCAGCAGAACCGGTCAGTGAAACTAGGAGCTGCTCTATTCAAGATACAGTCCTAAGTTATACAATATTTATTTTAGGGTGGAGATCCTTGTTAATAGGCCAATGATTCATGTTTTGTGTATAGTCTAGTGATCTGACTGCACACGTGGTTTAACATTGCAGGTTCAGCATTTATTCCAACTGTTGTGTTGCATCAACAAATTCACACCCACAGTGTAATTACACAAAGTCCTGTAATCATCCCACCCTTTTCCAGACGTCTACTGTCCTGCCCAGTTGATTCTGCTGGCTACGGTTTAGGCAACTGTTAATAGTTAGAGACCTTGCTAAAGAGCATGGATAACAAGGAAGTTCCCCTTCCCCTATAGTGCTGTTCTTCCCCCTATCGACCCATGATGACAAACTTGCACATTATACTATATCATGTGTTCTGGCCCCCAAGTGGCAGAAAGAAAAACAATTCAAATTATCTACTTCTAAATTTAACTACTTTTAAATTTGCAAACCACTGACTTGAAGTATTTTTTATTATAAAGTATCATTTGAATTATAATTGGCTTTTCATTGATTTACATGTGTAGTAATCTCATTTATTTTTCATTTATTTTTATTTCATATTTACTGTAACATTGTTAACCCAATTTACCTGAATGGTCTAAATTTTAAGTATTTTACTGTATTCAGTGCAGTGCAACATTCTTCCCTAACATTTACATAAACAATAAATCATTTTTACCACTAATATTCTGTCAGGATCATTTCTGTGTGCTGGTTGTTTCTGGGTGTCAAACTAACGGGGGGCCCCTGGTAGATTGTAGCCCAGGGCCTCTAAAAAGGTCAATCCGGCCGTGGATCCTCTCTAATGGAAGTCTCTGCATGACCCCTTGAAACACTCAGCATTTCTTTGGGGCCTCTCAAGGACCCTCCTGGTCCCAGGACACGCTGCTGCTGCCGACATTGTTAGCCAGAAAGCACGCTTGTATCAGCGGCGTGAGTCACGCGCTCCCCGCGTCTGCTCCTCATCTTCAGCGGAGCAGAGATGCTCGCGGGTAAAAAGGTGCTCGCTCATCTGACGCGTGACGTCACCAAGTCTTTGACAGCACTTCCTGGAGCGGTGTTTGTTGTGGGAAATATCCACCGTGGTGCTGAGCTGGGGGGATTCCGGCCATATTAAGCGGCAGGAGGACACTAAGAGCAGCCGAACTGTCCCATTTCCAAGCATGCAGTCGCGGCAGGTCTCCGCCGGTGTCAGATAATTGGGACGGAAGACAGTTGTTGAGCCTGAGGAAGGACGTGGATATTTACCGACAGCCCGCAGAGGGGACTCGACAGCACGAAGCTGTCGCGATGTTGTAGCTAAAACCATGGACAGCAGAATAAAGTAAGACCTTTGAGTTTTTCTGTGTTTTGCGTCGCCGCTTGTTGTACAACTGCCGAGCTAGCTGGCTAACGTGCGGCTCGTGCGCGTAACGTTCGCTCCGCTTCGGAGCGGACCGCGAAGGAATGTTCGCTGTAATTTGAGCCATCATCACCAGCCGCGGATTTAACGGCCAGGCCGACCGCCTCGACGGCACCGCCAGCCCGCTGCTCCGTCTGCTAGCTGACCGCCAATTAGCAGCTCCCCCCGTTAGCCGAGCGCACGGCTCTAAGTAGGTTACGTGCGGACGCGGCGGCGAGCGGCCAGGTCCGCTGACCCCGGGGCTTTGCGCACCCGGCGCAGCCACAGATAAGAAAACTTGTGCGTCGTCATTCGTCCACGCCGCCTGGAGCACAGCCAGCGGTAACGTGGCGCCACCGACACAGCTGGGCTAATGACGGCGTGACTGATGCAAACTTAGCTAGAACGAGTCGGCACAGGTAGCAGGAGGAATGCACAGCGGTGTTATGCGATAAGACACAATGCGTGCATTTCCAGACACACAAACACTTGTTGACGGGAATTTGGCATCAGCTGTTCTCCTTCTTCCCCCACAGTAAACACTGTTTCATTCTTTTCAGGGAGAACCCAGAAAGAACATTTGATCTGGTTGTACAACTGGAGTGTCCCACATCTGAACATGAGGGTAGGTTGTGAGATTTTTTTTTCATGGATGCTGATACTGCGTCTTGGTTTGTACAGGCTGAAAAATCCAGGAAGTGTTAGAAACGAGGTTCATCAATAGAGTTATAAGTGAAACATTTGGGCCAATTATCAAATGTGGGAATGTCCAAAGGGACACTAAAAAACACAACATGAAGATGTAAACCTTCATGGGTGGTAGATTTTATGCACCCACATTATATTTGTTTAACACATTTACTGCCTTGACTTTTCAATGATATGTACTGTAAATACATAAATAATCTTAAAGTCATTAGTCATAAAGTTGCAGTTCAAAAAAGAACAAATTCATACTACTACTTGTTAAACCTAACAAGTTGGCGTCAGTTCTAATTAGTTACCACTTAATAACTTGTGCCAATCATGGAGCAATAATCTTTGCTTGATAATGATGTTCTAGGTGTACATTCTCTGGTTTCAGAACAAAAATCTAATAATTAATAGCAACTTTCACATCCCTCTGTATAAGTTATGTGATTTTTTTTTTAAACTTTTAAGTTATGTGAAAATGACTGTAGTATAATGACAGTAATCCTATGTTTGTATAGCCAACATGTCACGCGCTACTGCTAGTATTTACTGAATGCACATGCACAATGTTGTAAGTCAGACAGTTAACATCACCAGACTGTGCTGAATGAATGAGTGTGCACAATGAGGGCAGTTATTATGTCTGTGGTGGTTTTACGTGTGCTCCAGTGTCCAATCCATCACGGTCTTATGGACAGGACAAGGTCGAAGCTGAGTTTAGGTATTGTCAGAGATGTCTGCTATGGTATGTTCTGTATTTGTGCTTTGCATTCCTTATTGGACAAAATTGCCTGCCCTGGTCTGTTATTAAGCTATAATAGGTTCACAGTTGCACACTCTTGCTCTTGTAACTCTGACACCATTGTTTTTAGGAAGATCATGCTTGGGTCAGCAAACTCTATTAACTGTGCCGCTGTTTGGTGCGGTCTAACATTCCAGCAGTGGTTAGGACAAAAAGTGGTCCGACCAGCTGGGGAAATTACTGCGGCCACTGAAGAATAACATTATATTCTACCTTCATTAATATAGGAAATAAAATAACCTATATTGCACGTCAATATCCAGCGTCACCCATAAATGAAGTACCATGTAAAAACATTTTCACAACACATTACACCGGCCGTCGCATTTTGCCTACTCAGTTTTGACATTGAAGAGGTGTTACGTGGATGGTTCACTTCTGCAGCTGCTGAGCTGTCTAGAGTAGACTGAAGGTTGTCCTTGGACCTAGTTCTGATATTGGATTTTAAACCAAACTCATAAACCACCAGCCTGCGCTGTAATAACCATCTTCCCTCATGTATGATCCAGGGTCAGACTCATATCCGGGCTCCTGGTCCCCTGAGCATAGCTACAGAGCGATGTTTGCACACCCCTTGGGTCAAATGGAATATACTCAGTCATTTGACAGAATACTCTTTCTGCACTGTGCTCTACCCAGACTGGGTCTAAGAATGTTCCTGTTGAGCAAGAAGTTGTGAAGTTGACGTAGGCTGGCTTCTAACGGGCTGATGGCGTTAATGATGTTCGTGTTGAATTGTGTACTTGCAGTTTCTGATAACGTGGACTGGATTGTGGCTTTGTAGGTATTAAGAATGATGTGACGCAGCATTCAGGTCACACAAGAAGAACTTTAAAGATAAACGCCTATAATGAGCTGAAGGGTTCCCTGAGTCATAACAGTAAGGGGTTGGTCATTGTGTGAAACCACCACAGCCACTTGCTACCAACTAGAGCCTTGTCTCTTACTGCCAAGCATGAGATACTGAGCCAAAAAGCACCACTTCAGATTCACACATTCTCTTCCCACTACCTTACAGATGCAAACAAACAACCATGATAGACTATAATTAAATTGTCATAGCAACATGGTGTGGAACATTTGTACAATTGGAGAAGTGGTAGGTTTCATCTTGCTCATATTTTTCATATCTCCTCCTCACAGTTTAGGGAATACAGTTTAATTTTAGATTGATTTTGGCTGCATTTCAGTTGCCGTGTTCTCGTCCTACCAGCATCACAGCGTTGTTTTGTATCGCTTTAAATTGACTGTAAGGGTGTTCTGTTTGAGTGACGTGAAGCTCTATGCGTGCGTGGCCTTTCTGATGCCACACCAGTGTTTTTTCCACTATTGTCACATCCTGGTCCTTCAGCTCGAAAACTGTATCTGTTTGCAAAGAACCTGATGTGATACCTGTGTAGTTTCGAGGCTGCTCTACTAGGAGTCGTCATCAGACCTCTCACTTTAAACACCCAGACAGAAATAAACTCCTTTATACAGGGTCAGTCTGTACCTCAGTTTCCTGTGGTAACCGTGTTTCACACATTCTGCATTTTACATGCACACAACACACAGTGGCTGTTTGCAGAGAGGCCTGTGTTAATTAAAATATGTAACATGCCTGTTACAGACTGACTTTACATAAACCCGAGTAAGCACCTGTAACCTTCTGTTTCTCATTTTAACTGTTCTTTGTGCCTGCCTTCTACTTTACAGTCTTGCATATCATGCATGTTTTTCACAAATAGGAAATAATTGACTGATGTCAGGTGATTGGGGAAATTAATATTGTATTCATGTATTTATAAAGTACAGAACATTATGTTGTTTATAGCATGCATTAATTAAGTGCATAATGCAGTGTAATTTAATCTATTTGCAGTAGAACAATATGTAAGTTCTGCATAATCAAGTGTTTGAATATTGCATGGTCATGTGCTAAGCAGCCAGCTACAGAATAAGACTGACAGTTCTGAATGACAGAATGACTCTTTTTTTAGTAGCGATTCTTCAAGTGTTGAACAGTGTGCTGCAAATAAGCCAGTTCTATGTCCGTAGTGTAGTTGTGTGTGTTTTTCAAGCCTCTAATGAAAAGGCTATTTGTGTCAATAATAATTGATTTTTTCTATGTTGGACAATTGATTTGTACAAGTTCCCTTTAAATTGCATCTGTAAGCAATGTTAAATGTTAAAAGTATCCTATAGGTCGCACATGTCAAATCTGTATATTTTCTATATAGTAGTTGTGTAATTCAAATCGCAGACTCATGGGTGTTCTCTAAGATGGGGCTTTAACTGTGTTGTGTAGTTAATACATTGTTGTGATCAGACTATTCAGCTACGCAGCTGTTCACACGGGCTTACCAGAATTTTGAAGGCCTGTGATGACGAGCCAACCTATCCAATCAGCTGCTCTGAATGACATAGGCCCTGTGGCTATTGATGCTTGACCTTTGAGTTCTCATCTTGTCTGGTTTACAGGCATTCGCATCAACTTTTGAATCTTACTGTGGTCAAGGCGAACACTATTAATCTGTACGTGTGGAGCTAAAAGCATGCCAGCTAGAATAGTTAACTCTGCCAGTGAGCCTGTTCCTGCTGGACAAAGTCCCAAATATTACTCCCATGGGTAGGTTTGGGTTTGCTTGTCTTTTGGCAACATACCATCACTTCTGCAGGTAGCAACACAAAAGTCTACCACCTTACAAATGATTACAATACCGTAGGAAAATAGAGTTTTGGATTGTTTGCTTAGTAGACATATTCTATTTACAGGCTAAAGGATTTCACAACTAAGTTACTTCTGGGGAAAAACAAGAAATTAAAGCCCAAAGCTACTGTACAACGGTGGACATATGTGGACTTGCTTTCACAATTCTAACCGTGGATGTGAGGGTAGATGACACACACACGCATCTTCTCTTCCTCATACAGGCCCATTGAGACCTGGCCTCCCTGTTCAGCCCGACCACAGCTCTGTTGGCTCAGCGCTGTGTTGATACTCAGCCTGTGAGCAAGCGTTGCCCGAGATCGTGACTGGCATGCTAGCTGGTAGCAGCGCTGGCTACATAAAGCCATATTGATGTGCTTCCAGGATGCTGCCAAAGCTAGCAGATGATGCTGTAGTTGCCAAGGCAGTAGGTGGGGACAGATGCTACCTGTCCTCACCCACTCCCTGCAGCCTGATTGTTCCCAGTAACGAAGCAATAGACTTAATAGATCAGCGTCAATTTCACAATCCTAGTCATGGACTGGTTAAGAAAACATGTATCAGAGCAGCTTAGTTAGGCAGAGGATGAGATCTTGCTTCTTAAATGCCTAGAGCCTCTATGTGTGGTTTGTGTACTCTCTGGGTGTTTGTCTCCATTTCTCATGGCTCAGATAAAGTTGGATCTCTGTCCAGGGTGTTTTCCTGCTTTTTGCTCCCTGTGCTTGCTCGTAGAGTCCAGAGAACTCACACACCAAACAGGAATGCAGAGTTAAGTCAAGCACATTTTATTTACACAAGCTAAAACCCCAAATCCCAAATATACCTCAAAGTACATTAGAATTTCAACAACATGACATCTTATGCCCTTAGAGGATGGATGAAAGCACTTGTTGTTGCCTTGTTTCCATGTCATGTTTGTGCATGTCAGTTGTGTGCCATGGAGCTTGTGTCTCCCTTTTTGGTGAGGTACAAGTGACATTTTGTATTTCTGTACCTCAGGATACCATTTTACTAGAACTGAAACATGCTGCAGGAGGTTTAACATGAAATGAGTGCGCTTGCATGGGTTGTAGCATTTTTCCTTTAGATTTTTGTAAAGAAAGGGAGGCATACAGTATAGAGGAGATGCCTTTTGCCCTTTCCTTCACATGGCCTCACACACAGTGTATAGCTTCACTTTGTCCAATTATGAAAAGCTTCTTTTGATCTGTATCTGAAGAGCATTTTCACTTCGGCCTGGAGGTCTCGCAGTGTCACCTACTGTTCGCTAGTTAGTTATCAATCTGCTTCATGCACTTCATTCCCCTTCAAGCACTACTGTGATGGTCCATTTTTCCCTTGGCTTTCAACCCTTCTCATTTCCACCCTTCGTATTCATGGAGCAGAACTCCTGTGTAGTAAAACTTTTAGAAAAGGTTGAACATTGACATTCTGCAAAATGTCAGAATTGCTCCTTGACCCAAGCTTTGCCAGCTCTGCAGTCTGATTGGTTTCCGGCTGCATGTTGAGTTCACGGTGGGCTCACACTCAGATGGGAGGCCATTGGAGTACTAACAGATGCCATGGCAGCAAGGAGGGTGTTGATTGGTCATTAGAGAGGCCACACTCCTCCACTCACACTCCTGAGAGGACCCCAGGGTCTCACACTTTGTTTATCTCACAACCCTTCTGCTTTTTTCTTTTATTTCACCCATATGACTTCACTAAATTGGCTCTGACAGAGTCAGATATCATCCAAGTCTTTGTTTTTATCTGATTCCAGTGAATCAAATAGAGGAAGTCTCTTCACTTCCTCGCTATGGTATGGTAATAACCACAGTGTGCGTGAACTTTGAGAAATCTCCTCCCACTCTATGTCTTTTAAGTGTCTGTAGTATCCTGTTTGACCCACTAGTGGTAGCAACCTACTGTAACCTCTCGTATAGCCGCAATAAGGCTGAAGGTCAGTGGATGTGTGCAAATTAAAAATTCACATTTCAGATATAACATCACTTAGTTAAACAACCAAAGGTTGTATAGATATTAATCTTGTTGTTGATCAAATGGGAATTTCCTCATTAATAGCCAAAACCTGTCTCCTACAATGCAAATGAATTAGAAATAATATTTATTCTTATAATAATAGAATTGTATTTATATTTATGCTCACATGCAATGTTTTTTAAGTTTGCTTCCCATCACAACATAAAAGCGGTTTGCATAGTTGTTTTGGTTCCCAGCATAGCCAAGTTGGCCAGTCAGTGGTACTGCTTTTCTCAGTGTTCTTCAGCTTTGTTCTTTTGTTTGATTCTGGAGTCATTTGTAGCTCCCTCCCAGCACTCGCTCATCCATTCAGTAAGCGTGTAGTGGCCTGCTGCTTACTGGGTCCACTCCCAGCTCTTGTCTTATTTAAAACTGTCCTCACGTTTAACCCCGTGGCTTTCCAGAACAATGTAGAAAGCTACACATTTATAACTTCTAACATTTGGCTTTTAGCTACGTAGTGCAGACGCATGACATCCTTGCGCTTATCAAGTTTTTCTTTGTGATCACACTTTGTTTGCACAGGCACGAATAAGGCGTCATTTCTCTCACCGTCCTCCTGACTATCACTTGCTATGACAGGGACAGATGGGCCCTACGGGGAAAAAAGGAGGAAACAGGTCACTGGGACTTTTCAGGAGGTGTGCTGTGACCACATCAAACAACTTCCTCTCAGGAAATATGCAAGTGGAATTATTGTGTGTTAGTGTACCTGATACCCAGCGTCACAGGCCAGAAAAAGCTTTGGCTGAATGAGATGGGCTGCAGCAAGAGGAAGCAAAAGAGGATGAAGGAATAGAAGATATGCTTATGGCAGTAAGAGGTGAGGTACTGTGGGGGTTGGTGACTGAGATTTCCCACTCACCGATGCAGTACTGAAACTCCAGGGGCCCATTCTTGTGTAAGAATGTGCGATAGGAGGTATGTTTAAGTATGCACACGTAGCTGTGTGTGCATGTGCACAGCAGCATTGACGTGCGCTTGAGACCGAGATGCAGGATCTGTTGAAGCTGCAGGAGGCTCGTCTGAATTCACTAATGCTGCCAGACTGGATGAACATGGAAAGACTTCCAGGCACTGACATTCACGGGCTATTTATAGACTTCCCCTTTCTGTGGCGAGAAAGTAGGGGGAAAAGTAGGGACCCGATCAATAATTTAAAATAAGACGATCTTGATGAGACTTTCATCACATCACCTCTCTTCAAGCCTCACTGTATCAGTCTTGGTGGCTTGCTTTCATCTGTGTGTTTGTGTGGATGTGATATGCATCGTTGTGGGATGACAGATGAATCTATTCCCTGGAGACCACTCTTAAGCCATGCTCCAGGGAGCTCTAGGAATTTTATGCGTTTAAAAATAAACAGATGAAGCAAAGGACAACTTGATGTCCAGTTTATATCCGCCTTGGAAAACCTCTGGTGCGTCTACTGCAGCTCCAGTTCATATGCATTGTATTATTGAATGACATGACAGTTGATGTGCAGGAGTGAACAGTATACAGTATGTGTAGCTCAGCAGATGGCACAAGCATGTATAACCAAACAAACAGCTACTTGCCCACGAACGCAGACAAGCAGTTGTAGTGAATCAAAGAACAATGATTGGCTGGTTCGTATGCATGTAATACCAAAGTGGCCTAGTTTAGCCCACAAACGAACAGGATTAGTGCAGCTCCTGCTCCAGTGTAGCTGCAGCGATGTTAATCTGTGCAGGTCTGGCAAATTGGATTTCATATAAAAGCTCTGCTTTAAAACATGGTGACTATTATGACTGTCAGTGTTGAGCAGATTTTATGATGACATGATTTTAACCGGATTTAGGATTGGATTACTTGAGCAGTGGGATTGAGAGCTAACACCAGAACCACGTAAAGGGTTTTCTGGGATCCCAAACATATTAAACAAGACCCGACAAGATATATTCTCGTATTCATAAAGGTTTCGTGCAAGATGTCTTCATTAGACCAGCAGTTTATTTGATGCCCTGTTGTCAAAATGAAAAGTAAATGACATAATCCACAAGTATTAATTTTGCAGATGACCCGTAAGGACCTCCTCTAGAAACACAGAATAAGATGGAAAAGGCCGAAATTGCTTCAAAACCTCAGTGGGCCTTTGTCACACAGACTGATGTAAAATGCTTAAGACAGACATGTTAAAGAGAAAAATACACTCCCCAATTAAGGAAATGAACCCATTTATTGACATGGAATGACTACTGGTATCCTGACATCTCGGCTGCTGTCCTTTAGACCTTAATTTTGTGAGCCAAGGCCAAACCTAAGTCAAGCAGAACTAGTAATACGAGCCTGTCTGTGCTGTCATTTCAGCTTTTATCCTCACTATTTACATGTCAACAACTATGCCCCCGGGCTATGTCTCCTCACTAAAGGCTGCTCCTATGGTGCCTAACGCCACACAATTATAGTGAAGATAATGGCGTTTACGTGCGTGTAGTGGCCCTACTGGCCCCTAATTTGGGTTCTGGCCTATTTTTCAAGACAGAAAATATAGGTCACTTTTGATGCCGTTGTGAATGTCTGATATCATTTATCATTGCAAGTCCTATAATTCATCTAAGGCCTTTGTTTTTGTACAGGCGGACACTTTCACAGTCTCAGCACACACACACGCACGCACGCACTCACGCACGCTTCCAGCACCTTCCAATACTTCATATACAATCCCTTTCAAATCTTACTGTTTCCTTTTATTGTTAAAAGTGGGACTGGTAGATAAGACTAGGATTTGTGCCAAGATCTATAAAATCTCCCGTAAGACTGACAAAATAATGGGATAAACCTTTGTCTGTGGCCACTTCTAATCGGTTAACATGTGATGTCCAGCTCTAATCTGACTGGTCCTCTTTTAATGAATAGAACATAGGTGACTCTACTAGGTCATGTAAAGTACTGATTAAAAAAGCCTACTGCCCTCTCAGTATATAATTAATCAACAATAATTAGTTGTTTAAAGTATTTATAGTAAAATATAGTAAGTATAGTAAAAATATAAGTAAAATTCTTTAGATTTTTTGATGATGATTTTTCATAATGTTAACCTTTTAGGTTTTTATGATGTTGATGGGTGTTACAAACAGTTTTGACTATTCTGTGACATTTGTTAGAATTAAGAATTATTGTTCTGGTTCAGTAAATAAAAGTAAATGAAATACTAATACTAATTAAGTCTTGCTGTATCTAATACTATAACATAATTAGGTCTTCTGTAATTTAATTGTTTGGCAGTGATCTCTGTAGAACTACAGTGGAAAACCTGTGTGAATGTGGGTGATGAAGAATAAAAGCGGTGACAACAGCCTGAAATGAATGCTTCCAATGTGTGTGTTTATTAACCCACATCAAAGATGCGTGTGTGTGTGTGTGTGTGTGTGTGTGTGTGTGTGTGTGTGTGTGTGTGTGTGTGTGTGTGTGTGTGTGTGTGTGTGTGTGTGTGTGTGTGTGTGTGTGTGTGTGTGTGTGTGTATGTGTGGTTTTGTTGACATGTCTTAGCTCGGTTTGCTGAGTCACTTGTTGGCTCGTTTTTTTCTCTAAATCCCATGAAATTCAGAGTCAGTACACAAAGTTCCACGTTTATTAAATGCCTTAAGTAAAGAAAAAAGGTGAATAAAGTTTAAATCCACAATCACAGGAGATAATGGAGTATCATGTTCACCTTGTTCTGTGTTTGCAGTGAGAATGGAATCATCCAAAGTGGACACACAAATGCTATTACACAGTTTTAGTCGGTTTGTTTTCAACCTTAAATTTGTGTTCCGTTAAAAGTAAAACTGGAAACAAGCAAAGGGAGAATTGGAAATTGGATAGACTACAGTTCAATTTGCTGGACTGCAAGAGCTCTTTAAATGACCATCCCAGAAAATGGGCCTTAAGGTTGTCCAAAACCACCCGCTACTTTTTCTACTGAAGCCAGTTACATTTAGGGAGATGTGTGTCTCTGTTAGTGTATGTTTGAGTGGTTGCCCAGTGTTTGTCTGTCAGAATTTAGTCCATCCGCTCTGCAGAACATTGGGACCCAGTGAATGTGTTTAGGATCAGGCACCATTGTATGCTTTTAACAGATACAGATGTGTTGTCATCCCTGTGGAAAGACTGGCTGGCTGACTGACTGTCTGACTGAGAGCTGTCTGTCTGTCAGCCTTTGCATGTGAACTTCAAATCACAGCTCTGCAGCACTGAGCATGTAGCCGCCAAAGGCAAGGCTTTACACTGTCATCAGCACCACACAGCTGCCTCTGGGTGCTGTGCCATATGACATTAACTGAGATCGATCCTCTCCACACCTCAAGGAGCTGCTGTGCTACACACAGTGTTTTCTCTGATGCTACAACCACCGCCTCAAAGACTAGATAAGGAACTCTCCCCCAAGCGGGTGTAAGTGACTCACAGTGACCTGGACCTCCATCTGCATGCAGAAAGTAAATTTTATCAGAATCATCAGGCTTAGGTGTAGTTCCTGTCACAAGAGCTCACTAAATACCTTGAGTTTCCTATTTGACAGCAATGATTTAATACACAGCTCAACACATTGCTTTTGTTCAGGTAGAACGAAATCTTCAAAAGTGTCTGTAATCATCTCCTCATAGTTCAAGGAAAATGTTTCCTCATTGGTGAGTCACTTTACATTGCAGTGTTTTCATACTGGTAGCTTAATAATGGAGTTGTTAATTTACTGTGCTCATATTCTATATTTGTACTAGGGCAGATTAGAGAGAGAAAGTCCATTTGTTTTTTTTAATATTTGATTACATGAAAAAACTACGATAGACCTTTACCTGTGCGCTTCTAGGCTCACCTCTGCTGCTGCTTCTGTAGCTCCAGTATTCCAGTACTTGGAAACAAACTTCTAGGTCAAATTTTGGATTTTAGATTTCAAATCACTCGAGCACATTGATGTGATTTCTGCAGCAACTCAGCATGTTGGAGGAGCTTCTGCTTTGTGGGAATCAGGTTTATTTATTTTCTTAGCATATGATGCTAACACACACACACAACCCCCCCCCCCCTCCAAAAACAAACATGCTGTCTGTGCGCTGTGTTGAAGAGGCAGTCAAGCGGAGGCAGTGTTTGACACAATGTTGGACCAGTATGGAATCTGACTGGGAATATCAACGCTGATACATGGTGATACTCGGAGGCTGTCACAAAGGTTGCATCCATATGCTGTGCCACTCATTCGTGAAGCTGTGAAATTGGGTTGCATCCCAACTAGCCTGGAGACAGTATCACTTTCACTCCTCTTTTTTCCTGCCTCCCTCTTTCTCTCTCTCTCTCTCTCTCTCTCTCTCTCTCTCTCTGCATGTCTTCTCCCCCCTCTCCCTCTATTCCTACCGCTCTCTATTTCAGTTCATCCTGCTCAAGCATTTTTCTCACATAGCCGGGAAGACAGAACAACTAATGTGGCATTAATAGGGTCACATCATCTCCATGCAGCTCTTTCTTTCTTCTCCTTCCAGTGAGGCTGAGGCTGTTGTTTATCTTTTTCAGATGTTGCTGTAGAAATGGCTTAGAAATCCCCCCAGGCCAGCATCTCTCACATGTGAAGCCTGCCAGTTGGTTTTTTTGGCTTGTAAAGCAGGTTGTACCTTAGAGGTTGTTTTCATTTGTTTATTCAAAAATTCAAGCATTGGAATTAGATTTGATCACTATTTTGCAAATTATAGACCTATTTACAGATTTGCCGTTGGGTTTATATTTGCTGCTGCCCTTTTTAAGAAATAATATATTTTTTTGTATGTCTAGTATTAGTAATTACTGTGGCACAAAACGCGTATTCATCAAAACAAATCTTTTGTAATTCAGTTAAGTAGCGTACTTTTAACAACACAGTGTGACCAATCAGTACTAGTAAACTGAAGGACCATATCATCGTTTAAGAAGTTTCTCTTTTCTCAGAACCTCTGCTCACTAAATCAGCATGAAATGTAATGCCATTTGCAGTGTGTAGTCTGAGATTTCATAGGCAAAGGGGAAAAAATGTTTTAAACGTCTGTGAGTGTGTTCTTCTTTCTGCTGCCCTTTGAAAAATGCCAGTTAATCTGCTTACTCCTTTAATTGTGAGTGGAAGGGCTGGGCCTCCTCGCGGCCAGAATAAGGCTACTGATCCAGAAGTAAAACGATGACCACCACAGTTATTTCTTCTTTTAGGTTGTGCAAACCCCTCCTAGACTTCTTTAGGCAGCCCTCTCCTCCTCCACCTCCACCGAACCCTCCCTCAGAGGGAAGAAAGCTCCTTGTTCTGACAATAGACATTTTTGGCCATATGTTGGCTTGACATCTTCATCAGGTTCACAGCAGGTTACCTTAGTTAACTTTCACTCCACTGCCTGATGGGATTTTCTCCCTCTGTTTTTCCAATCGGTTCGGGCTCAAAGTCTAGACGGCCTCCGAGGCAGGGTCCTTCCAGCCCTGTGTCCACAATGGCCGTATTGTGGACGCTTAGTAGTGGTAGTTTCCTCCCGTTACCGCGAACAGGCTAGTGCTAAAACAATGCTTTTGTCCGGGGGCATACGAGGGGGGCCTAATCCACTACATACTGTGAAATAAATCTCTCTCAGAGATGAGAGAGTGAAGGAGAGAAGCGGAGTGAATGAAATCATTGCCAAGGAGGTTAGAGTGCAGCAGTTTAACCCCTGGCCAAGAAAGAGGGAGGAGAGGAGGCAGAGGGAGCGATAGAAAGGAGGAACAAGGAGAGGCAGGCGCTACATCCCTTCATCTCCAGAGCACGGATGGAGGAGAGGGGCTGCCGGTGGCTTTCACAGCCTCTCTTCTCACCAGAGGAACTGCTGTTCACCATATGGGATTTGGCCTCTCTTAACAAACAGGCCCCCTTTTCACTCGCAACACACATTCAGTCGTTCATGGAATAAGGTGAAAAAAGTGCATTTTTTATGCCTTTAGAACATTGTATGGCCATGAGGGCTCTAAGTCTGTGTTTGATTCACATAGTATAGAGAATTATAAACTAGAGGCTTTTATCTAAATGTGTATTCACACTGGATTTAGGGTTAGGCCTTTTTGTGTTTTACTGCAGTCTCTCTCAGAACCGTGCATTCGGGCCACTGTTATTGAACTGCTGAGGTGATCCTATAGAAACGCTGCACACAAACATGGGCTGCGGCTGCGCTTCGTGTTCATCACATGCTTTTTTAAGCAGTTTGCAGAGGCTATTTTTTAACGGGTTCCGTCAAAGTTCGTTAGTTGGGTTTTTGCTTCAGTGACAAAATGGCGTAAAGTTGAATAACTTGCCGTGCTGTGCTGGGCATTGTGAGGTTTCTGACGCACAACTGGCAGGTGCCAACTTTTTCCTTCCAGCCAGCAGCATTAGGGCAGCATTAGGAACGACATCCTCTGCCAACAGTTTCATTTTAGCCTACTTGGAAATCCCAGGAAGCACAGTTTGATGCCAAGAAGAGGATGCCAGCATTTTTCATTTTTAGCCTACTTGGAAATACCAGTAGACACAAATTTATGTGGAATTTTAAAGGAATAAGAAATAAACAAGTAGGCTTTTGTTTTTTCCAGTGCATCAATACATACAGTATCATTGTTAAGTTTCATCTACTCATTAGATGTGAGGTTATCCAGCTGAGTGGGTATGAAGGAGAGCTGTCAGTTGAGTGAAGCAGGCGTGTACCTGCCACTTCTGAGCAGGCCTTCCTTCGTCCTCTCACTCCAACCCTATTGCCCCGCTCTCAGTTCCCAGCACCCCTCACCTATTAACCCTCCTCTCTCCTCGCTCACTCTGCTCATCCAACTTGTAAAGACAGGCGTCTCAGGAATATCTAAAACATTGATTTTTGACCATCTACACCCCTCCTACCGCCCTCTTCCCTGTATCTGTGTCACGGCTCAGAGGCTGCCTTTGCGCTGCCCCCGTCGTCACTGCTGGAGGTCAGCCACGCTTAAAGCCCTCGGGGATCAGCGGGCAGGCTACTGTAGAGTAAATATTCACTCCCGAGCTTGCTATCTATCTGTCAACATGCATGTACTTGTACAGTACATAGTTGCACACGTGCACTTTGCAAACACAGACCAACGGTCGCTCATTGAGCTTGTCAGCACGCTCGTCCACCTCCAATTCTTGGGTGTGAATGGAGGAATCCAACTCTGGAGAGGTGATTTCAATTCAATTCTCACCAACTGGATCTGTTTACACGTTACGAAAGCGAAATATCCTAAACTTTGCTTTCCTCTTGTTACGGAAGCTGCCACTGGTGTCACACCAAATGGACAGCTTATTGTACTGTTGGCAGCAGCTCATAGATTTTGTCAACACCAACACAATGAACACAGCAGCGTGTTTAGTTTGACGCGTGTAGCGACAGAGGCATACACTGTAGCAGGTAGTCAGGGATTTGACAGATTGGAAGTGGTTGGTTGATCTCAGAAAAACGACTCATACAATTTTCTTGCCATTTTTTAAACATTTAGCTTAATGAAATGCTGTTGAGCAACAGATCATATTTCTGCTGATTGTAGACTGCATTTACGTCATTACATTGCAAGCGGTTCACATGAATTGTATTAGCTCTCTGGCCAGTAATATGGAGCTTGTCTGTGTGTGTGCGTATGTGTTATTTAAAAAAGGGGAGGGCGGATTAACCGGTGCAGGGTCTGTCATGGTGACATTTGTGTCCCCTGGTGGAGCAGCAGGAGTCCTCTTTACCTCTGTAACCTTCAACTTTCAGCCTTAACCCCCTTCAGGCCCCCTCTCGCGCCCACCACACGCCCAGCACGTCCGAAGGGACCGGGACAAATACAAGGGAGTGAGAAAAATAGGATGGGGGGGAGGGTTAGGGTGCCGAGGAGACGAGGACAGAGCTGCAGGGAAGGGCAGAATTAATAAAAAAAAAAAAGACATTGTAAATTATATAGAAAGAAAGCACAAACTGTTTAATTGAGAGAAGCAGGAATTACAGAATGTATAGTGTTGGAACGAAATGTAAAAGAAAAGACTGGGATGGAGAAACTAAATGACTAGAGATGGAACACTGTTCCACTAAGGTAGATCACAACTGTGCAGTGGATTATGAATGCAATTTTGTTGTAATGACACAAGTTTCTGAACATGGATTACACAGCACTCAATCATGTACCTATGTACTACCGGTATTGGGCAAGCTCTACTTTGATCATCACACTTGTTCTATGTTAAAAACAAATTTTTCTATTCTTTAGTATTTTTCTATTTTAGTTTTATAAGTTTCTCCAAACGTACCTGCTTCCACATTGAGACATTTGTGTTAACATAGTTTATGGCGTGAGAGCTTGATCGGACGTCTTTGCTATGTCCCCACCTCAACCCACATCTTGGTGTTTTGAATGTAGGCACATATGCAGAGCAGCTGCTGTCAGAACTTGAACTTAAATTAATCACACTCCTGCTGTTCTACTGCGAATTGGCACAGCTGCGAATGCGGACAGTAACTGTGGAAATTGGACGATGTAGAATTTTTTTTTTTTGTGGTTTGAGTCTTTCTCACTTTTGTACTTGACCAATGACTGAACGGAGTGGGCTTTGCTTTCTGCAAAAATTCCAATCTGGACACAACAATCTGCCCGCCGTCCTCTTCCTCTGTCTCCTGTCTGCCTGCCCTGTGTCATTCTCCAGTGGCAGTTCCCATCCTGTCACCCAGTAAATCAGCATAAAATAGCCCTAACTGCGCAGATCACAGAGTAAGGAGAAGGGGGGTGGTTGGAGTTGGAGTGCAGAGCTTTGAGCTCTTTTTTTTTTTTTTTCTGGTGCCGCTCTTTTCAAGATGGGGCCCATGAAATTATCCAATAGGATTATGTAAGGCATCATGAATTCTGCCATGTCCTGTCATCCGTTTGTCTGTTATATTCCTCTGTCTTTCCCAGGCAGCCTGGTGTGTCAATGTGGCCGATGCTTTGGTGATGCAATCACCTGTTTAAGCAGTGGTCCTCACTTAGGAAGTAAGAATTGTAGTGTAGGGATTTACCTTTTTATTTATACCTGTTTCACCGGGAGGTTCTTCATCCTCCAGGTTCAGTTTCTCAGCCAGCTTTGTTTGGGTTTCTTGTAAATCAGTATACAGTGAGCATTGCTCATCATTTCACACCCTTGCTGTCCCTGCTGAGGTCTCGGGGAGACCTGGAGCTGCGGAAACCATGTTTACCACGGACCCCTATGGCCAGACTGAGGCTGGTGGCAGCTTCCTTTCAAACCCTCATAACCATCAGAGAAACAAGGCTCACTTTTAGGATGAACGCTATGGCTGTGGTCTGTCAGTTTACATAAAAAATTACTATTTAGTGCAAGTTGTTTATCGTAATGTTTAATCTTGTCCCATTTTCGTCTTTTAAATTTTTTTCTAAATAAAAACCCCTCACTAGGTTTTCTAAGACTGCTGTTCTTCACTGATAAGTCACTCACAGTTTGTCTATACAGAAACAAAGCAGTAAGTGCATAATAACTCACTTATAGTACCCAGCTAACGTCCTGTATACTTACTGACGCAATGGTTAGTGGACAATATTAGAAGAATTGTATAGTGTTCCTCTGCAAATTGATTATTAATGTGAATAATCTCTCTGCCCTAATGTTCTTTGTTTCCAGGAAAACAACACAAACCCCATAATAACTATAAACCTTTAGTTTAGGCTTTACCTTTCTCCAGCAAATATCCAGGCTTGTTTCAATGTTGGAATAATTAAGCAAATGAGCTACAGTGTGTTTTGATGCGATTTAAACATGCATGGTTTGGTGTGTAATATAAGCTATCATATCTACACTGAGAATATAGATTTGCATATTTACAGCGCATGCAGCCTAGACACTCTTGTCTTTCACTGTGTGCTACTCAGTGTGTGAGTGTAGAAGCGTGTGTGTGTGCGTGCGTGCACAGAATCGCAGCAGCCACCCTTGCCCCCACCCCTCTCATTAATATGTATGTGTTCTGAGGCAGCTAGCGAAGACGGTGTGTTTCTCACCCGCTGATTAATGCTGTCTGTCAATTACCTCTAGATCCAACCGTGCTGTGGAGCTTCCCCCAGGACCACACAGACCAGGTTGGAACACACTCTGCTTTTGCTTTTTCATTCTTCCTCCTCTCTCTCTCTCTCTCTGTCTCTCTCTCTCTCTCTCTGTCTCTCTCTCTCTCTCTCTGTCTCTCTCTCTCTCTGTCTCTCTCTCTCTCTCTCTGTCTCTCTCTGTCTCTCTCTCCATCCAAACGCGTTCGCCGTTGCAGCCAACATCTACCTCCTCCTCGTCCTCTGCTAACTCTCTTCTTTTCCTAATGACCTCACTCACCCTGCCATCCTGTGGTAACCTCCCCCAACACCTATCCCCACCACTGCCGCTCTCCTCCTCATCCCTATCAGTGCTTCCTCTCCTCCTCTCTCTCCGTCTCCTTCTCTCTCTCCATCTCCTCCTCCTTCCTGTCTCCCTCTGTCTCATTGTAGGTCTGTTGCTGGTAATGAAAAGCAGTGAGCAAGTCTTCAATAACTGACGAATCAGTAATTATCATGTAATCGTGACAGGAATGCACACCTCTGTTTTCCACTTTTTATCCCTACCTGTCCGTGTTTGTACCATTTTTTTTCTTCTCATTGTCCTACTCTGAATGCTTTCTTTTGTTTCACATTTACAGCATTATCTGTTTCATTTTAAATCTGAAATTAACTTCTGCATTGCAATATATTTTGGCATGCCATTTGTTCTGTTCACACATACGATCATAAAGTTTAACCACATCTCTCTAAGTTCGATATTTTTCGAAAATTATCACTATTTTGTTTGGCAGATTGGTGTCAGATCCCAGTAGTGACCCCATTTAATAAATTGGGTGTTATCCACGAGAGTTCTACTCATTACATACTGTTTCTTTGTTAATGTTTGAGTAAAATTCATTGTTTCTGGGATGAGTGACAATTTTTGTACTAAAGCAAGCATTGTGTTTACATATAATGTTAGTGAGAAGACCAGTAATTTATCATAATTTGGTATCAGCTAAGTAATTGTATGCAGTATATGTACATCCCTAATTCCCTCCTCCAGGTATTGGGCTAATATTGTGTTTGCTTAGCTGCAATAGTGTGTGAATGCTTGTGTCTGGTGCCGCATCTGATTTGTTTTCAGTGATGGAACGGCACTGATGGTTAGAACCAAAAACTAATTCATTGTTATAAACCCGATCTATCTTTTAAGCCAATCAGCTGTCTCAGGGGAAAGGTGTCCACACTGTTCAAATACTAATTTAAATTGACTGGATATGCTTGTTTTAAAGGCCGGCTCTTTACCCTTAGAAAATATGGCCTCAGCAGGATGTCTTTGTTTTTGCCTTCTGACTTCACATTCAAAGAACAACAGTTAGCATCTAACTTGATCGAAATGATCACACAGCAGCATGTGATGACTCTGTGACTTCTGCTTTCTGCTGCTGGAGCTTCTGAGGGTGTGTGTGTTTCTGTGTGTGCGCGCCTCTGATTTTCGTACTGACCGATTGTCTAAGGGGTGCTAAAATACAGATATTTGACAGGAAACAAATAAGCAAATATGCAGAAAAGAATATGCAATACATTGTTTTTGTGCCAAGAGCAGCCACAAGACAGGACCTGGAGCAAATCACTGGACAGATGACTGCAGCATCCCATCAGGGGAAGAAGGAGAGAAACAGATAAATGCAAAAAAAACAAAATAAACAGAGAAAGACAATATGTGCGTAGGCTAAGTGTGTCTCAACACAGCAGCCAAGCCAGTGAGTTTAAACAGCTCTCCTGCCTCTCTGATCCACTTTAAGGAATAAACGGGCTTGTAGAAAGATGCTTCAGGCGATGTCTGCCTGCCCCACAAGAACCAGAGCATACTATCAGAGTAAGAGGTAGAGGCTGTAAGGGAACGAGAGTGTGAGCAAGAAATTACAGGCATACAGAAGTAGGCACTGGAAATTGTAGTGAAGGAAGAACAGCTGAATACACCGGAGAATAAATAAAAACACAGTGTGAACATAGTTTATGTGTTGACGTGGGCCTGCCTCATCCTTCAAGTCTCTCAATTTTAGCCCCCTACAACCTCACTTTTCTTTCATTGTGTTGTTGACCAGATCGTTTGTGTGGATAAGATGGCCCTTAAGATGGCTAGTTAGCGAGCTGTGTACAGAAGGATTGGCTGTTTCCCCTCCATACATAAAGCCTGTATTCACAGGCCTCATTACCAGGATTAGGGCTTCTTTCCGCCTTTGTGGGGATGAAGGCTGGAGTCCTCTGTAGCCACAGTCTCTGCCTCTTTCTGTGGCTGGAGCTGGCCGGCATATGGCAGCAGCCAACAGTCTCCGCAGAGGGGCTCAGGGCTCAGAGCTCAGAGCAAGGCCTCCTTTTGTTTAGGCTGTTATTGTTGCTCAGCGTAATGACATTTGTAGGCCGTAGGATCGGGGTGGAGGGGTTAGTCTACCCCAAGGGAGAAAACGGCAGAGAGAGAGAGGGAGACAGAGAGTGGGAGAAAGAGAGGGATGGAAGTTGGAGGAGGGAGGGGGGGGGGCAAAGACATGCAGACAGGCAGGAGTGTGGATTATGGAAATATGAATTGATTTTTTTCTGTTCTGTGGTAGAATAGAAAGCTCAAAGGAGAACAGACTGCAGGCTGGCTGGCACGCCAGGGTGGTGCTGGGGAAATATGAAGTGAGAGGCGCTTGCTCCTCTCGCTCGCTCGCTTTCTCCTCTTACCTCTCTCTCCTTTTCCCCCTCCTGCTCCCCATTTTCCTCCCTCAGCCTCTGAGACTCTTGATGCCCTGGTCATCTGCAGATGCCACTTGGATAGAGTGAGGGATGGAAGAGAGAAAGAGAGGGAGGGGAATAGTGAGGTGGCTAAAGCATATATTTGAATCGCAAGAAGGGCTTTTTTTATTGCAAATGAAGCAGACAGATGGAAATCTGTCCATTTCCTCTCAGATCTCATCCCAAAGTTGTGGGGAAAAAAAACACAGCAGAGAAAACACACAAGCAGACACATGCATACACACACTGAAAATGCTTCTGCCAGTTAATTCTAACCAACCACAGTGTTGTGTATAGAAGAGAAGGCCCACTTCTCTCTAAAGAACAGAGGGTAATATGATAAACACTCAGCAAGTTCCACAAACAGATGACAATTTCAAAACTTCCAGAGTCTGAGCAACTGCACAGTTTTAACAATGGTACGCTACTCCACACGCCACTGGAATCTGCTGCCCCTTCAGCCCCAGAAACATATTTTAAGGCAATATTAACAGTTTTGTACTCTGGCTGTACCTTATTTTCTACCAGCATTTCTCTTTTCCTGTCTATTGTATTTTCTTTTGCATGTTCCTTCCCCACAGTTTAGACTTCGCCGTCCTCCCCCAGTTAACTGTGAACTCATACACAGCGAATGCAGTATTTGCTTTCATGGCTTATCATCGTTACGTGTCATTCTAGCTCAGTGTCTCTGTGCTTCTGCTAATCTTTCCTCTATATTTCACTGTCTGTGTCCACTGCGCTCGCTTTCTGCTCATTTTTCATTTCTGCGCTTCCCCTCTTTTCTGTCCGTCACCTCTGTACCTCCTGCTCCCTGTTGGTTCGTGAACGTTCTTGTGTGAAAAATCCTTATCTCATATTTCTCTTCACAAGCCACTGTTGCAGGAAGTAGCAAATTACACACAAACCAGCAGTGTAGCTGCACCATAATTCTCAGAGCGAAATAAAGGAAATATTGAATTATGAATAGATTTTACTGCAAGGTCTTTTCATAGATGTGAACTTGGAGTAGACGTTAACGCTGTATGGCCATTGCACACATTTTAATAGGGAACTTTTGATCTTCCTGCTGCATACTGCATCACGTTGACTGTGATAACGTATAACATGCTGTTTTTCAATTATACCAAGGCTCTAATAGATGTGATTTGATACAAAAAAGGATATATCTATGCTTTGATATGAACACATACATTGCTGTATTGCTGTGATGTTTAATGCATTACATGGCAAATGCTGTGAAGAGAGGTAGTCATTTCCTTTTCTATTGTGTTGTACTGTATATGACCCGTTTCCTTGTGATATCATGTGTTTTGTAGCTTGTGGTGTAGTGAATAGAGTAAAGCGTTTATCAGACAAACTTGTGTATGTTATTTATATAATGAATACAATTGAGAGCTCTGGCCCTTTGGTTTAGTTGCTCTGACACCAGTAGCCAGTGTTTTAGAAATATTTGCTTGTGTGGTACTCCACTGTAAAAGAACAGTTATTGTTTTGACTAAATGTCATTTGCCTTTTGACAAATTAGACATTGACATGGAAATAAGGCCCATGTAGCGGCAGCTTTCTGCCAGCACAGTAGCTGTTTTAACGGTATAATATTCTCATAGTCCTGTCATAGGACAGACAGGAGGGACAGACATGGAGAAGAAGATAGACCAAGGGTCTCTCGAGGCTTCAACCTCAAAGTCTGAGTGTTGCTGTGACACCACACTCCATCAGGACAGGCTGCCTGACATGTGGTGATTGGTGGCCACGGCTGTGTAGAAGGGGGCTTTTTGGGAAGACGGTCTTATGGGCGGGCTAGGTAGCAGTGGTCTGGGGTAAAGGAGTGGAGATGGAGGACCTGATGTCTGGCCTCAGCCCTGGGGGAGCAGAGAACTGACCCTGTAGAAAGGAGGAGGAGCCAAAGCAGAAGTCACTGTGGGTATGAGGAGGTTCAGTAACAAGGGGGCAGATAATGATAACTTGAAGGCAATTTATGTGGCTTTGGTTAAGATCTTGTGTAGGACTCAAAGAAGGGAGTAACATAGGAAAGGAAAAGTGCTACAGGGAAAAAGGTGGACGGAAGAAGGTGAAGAATGGGAAGTACAGCAGCTGGGTTTGCAATAACACAATAGGTGACATTTAAGGTGGGAAGGAGATGAAGAACCCATGAGGTTGGAGGAACAGGACGGTTGGAACATGAAGACAAGGTGAGAGGTGTGAGAAGTGGCAAAATGGAAAGTAAGCTGAGAAGTGTGTAAAAGCAGACTGTGACATGGTTTGGCAGTTAGGGGAGTTTGTAGAGTGAAAGTTTTGGGAATGCATTGTTCTGTTAGCAGAAATCTTAAAAGTTAATGGACTTTTTTTGGTAAAGCCTAAATTGTTTTGTCATAAAAAAAACCTCTCTGAACCTGTATTAAAAAACAAAACACTACCTCACCTAAATAATAAAACGTTTGTTCCACGTTTAGTTGTGATCACTACTTACTATTAAAGGTAAAGTCATTAATAATATATTATTAATGTGGTTTCAGTGTAGGACGGTCAACAGACGGTGGTGACACTGGAAAGTAAAAAACCACACATCCATAAAACCAGAAGCTTTTTATAGGTGCAGTGGTAGCTTTTTGTAAAACAAATGGGTTGAGAGGCTTTTTTAAGAGCTGTGACTGTTTGTCACATGCAGCAGCCAGTGGTATGATGCTGTAACAGCAAGCCACCATGTGCGCAAAACTGTGAGATGAAAAAAAGTGGAAATCCATTCCTTTTTGTATTTGCATGTGTGGCGTGAAGGCCTAAATGTGTGTGTGATGTCTCGGTGTGTCACAGGGACTCGTCTTTCCCCTTCACTGCACCCTGACAGTGGTGTCAAACAAGGCCTCGTATGATCTGTGTCTGTTTTTGAGGATGTGTGTGTGTGTGTGCGCCTGGGTTGATGGTGTTTTTATTCTTCCTTCTAACCCCTTTCACCTCACATCTCGGGGGTGTTCCAGGGTCTTGCCTAATGGACAGTCTCGCCCCACTAAGCTGGCCTTTGGCTCAGGCACTGAGCTGGTCGCCTAACTAGGGCCCTTTGTTGCTCATGGGTCCTGATTGTCCTGACCTCTGGGTTGGCTTCCTGGGAGAAGTACAGTGGTGGAGAGAGCAGAGGAAGGCAGGGAAGTGTTTTTACGCCCCGTTGCTCACACGTCTCCTGCTTCGCCCAGCGACTGGCGAAAAAGAAAGTGTTGGTGTATTTTGGCAGCGGAGAGGGAAGCTGTTGGGAGCTTGTCTTTTCTAAGCCGCAGGTGGACAGTAGTGGTTTCAGCTACAGATGTATCTGTCCCAGAAGTCACTCATGGTAAAAGCTAAAGGCACATTGGACCCTTAGTTTTCAATGAACTGGTTTCGTAAGAGATGTACTGCAAATGTAGGGCGAGTGTGAGCTGAGCTGGTTGTACCTCGTCAGTGACTTGTTGGACATGTGCTCCGCCGATGGACGTCATGCCAGTGATTGATGGTTCCTTCAGTCATCGATTTTCAGGCTTGAGCGGTCATAAAGCATTCAGATGCTTAGGAAGTGGTGACGCCAAAGACCCAGCAGCACTGCTGACTATAATAAAAAGTTGCTGTCCCTGCAAGGGTGACACAAAGAGATTTCAAAGACACTTGTAACGTGCTGAAACTGGACACATGGCCACAGTAAAGGAACAGAAAGTTTAGAATAAGGAACAAAACGGTTGTTAGTCATGTGGTGTCATTTTTGTTTCACAATGAAATGGTAAATTCTGTATCCCTCATTGGGTATAAGGGAAATAGTGTACTGCTGCTGTACATGTTATATTTGTCACCGAGGAAGAAACTCATCTATACTTGGAAAATGTTGTCCGACTCAACCAGGGAGCTTGTGCATATGCCTTCAATGGCAGACTTGGTCAAAACACATTCTGCCGTTGCCAAGAGAGCTATCAAACATATAACGATGCAGCTTAATTGGCATTCATTTTTCCCTTACTGCCCCATACATGGCACCACCAGCAGCCACCAGCCACCAAGAAGCAGGCAGTAGGAGAACAAATAGGGTGTTGAGCAAAGGGAAAGGATGATGGGGAGAGAGGGAGGGAGGGAGGGAAGGGAGACGAAGGAACAGGAGGGTGCAGCAGTGACCTGACCCTCTCTGCTAGATTCCATGTACATCTGTCAATGAGACGTCCACAGCCAAATGTTCCAGAGCCACTGCTGCTCCCCTGCTGAGCTTCAATGTATACATTGTGTGTCTGTGTGTGTGTGTGTGCACGCATGTGTGTGTCTGTGAGGGTGTGACGCCATGTGTTAGAGGCAGGCCCACATCAGGGTTCATACAGTCGAACTAAGCCCAGTGGGAGCAGAAAGCTTAAAGAAGGAAATCCCCCTCGGCTGCTTGGTACACACACACACACACACACACACACACACACACACACACACACACACACACACACACACACACACACACACACACACACACGCTCTCTCTCTCTCTCTCTCTCCCTCTCCTCCTGGCACTTCATTAATGAAGCCCATGCTTGTATGTTTGGGGCATATGCAGCTCTCTTGGCCAACGCTGTGTGTGTGTGTGTGTGTGTGTGTGTGTGTGTGTGTGTGTGCGTGTGTGTGTGTGTGTGTGTGTGTGTGTGTGTGTGTGTGTGTGTGTGTGTGTGTGTGTGTTAAGGAGTGAGACATCTCCCTCTATCACATGGTAATATATTCAGTGGAAGATCTCGGCAGAGGCATAATACTGCCGCTCTCCCCTGTCTGAGCCCATCTGTGATATGTAGAAAGGACATCAGCAGGACAGGGTATTAGCACAGGAATAATGCACACTGTTATTGTTGACGCCACATACTTACTCTCCAAGCAATATGCCCCTTCACCTCACAACATAAATACATCCATTGTGGGAAAAGCACACCGTAAATGACAGAAATGGATGGCTTGTACACTATCCAAGTGGAATGTGCTATTGGAGGTGACTCATTAACGGCTGATGGATTGGGTGTGTGTGTGGGATCAGGGAGTGGGGGTTTAAGGGATGCTATCCCACTTGTTAATGCAAATGATTAAATTCACCCTATCGGTGCTATAGCACCAAATAATTCAAGGGAGCATTTTGCTGCTCCTGGTTGAACTTGAAAGGGCAGCGTTGCTGGTACTGAAGGTGCGGTGGCTTTCAGGCTGATTTCCCAGTGATGTGTCTATTAGATGGAGTGTTAAGATATTTACAACAGTGGAGACTGTTGAGTACTTCACACAAGGGACAAGCTATGGCTATGACTAGGTATCTATGATGTCCTTAAGGGTCCAAAGGTACAGTTTGAAAATGACAACTATTTTCAGGAATATCCTCTTTGCAGTAGAGGTGGGACATACTTTTATGGATGCAAGAACACGTATACATGTACCTGTTAGGTGTTGTCATGTACATCTGCCACTTTCAACACCTCCTCTGGTAACTTGGGACCCTTGTTAACCAAAATCACTCATCTCAGCATAGAGTCTCTGCAACAGCGGGGTCAGTGAGAACCGAGTCTTACGGAGAGGATTTAAAATAATCCAGGAAGACAAAACTCCCTCTTCCCCTCAGTCTCCTGTCCTATCAGCCAGGGCAGAATGAGGAAGAATGTGAAAATGGTACGCCCCCGTGCCAATTTGAAAGTGCACCTCATCGGCTCATGTGCCCCCCCCCACCTTGCTCCTCTCAAGCAGCTCTGTTGCTTTGGTCCCGCTCTGAAGGCCGTTCTTATTACCGGCACAGAGCGCAGGTCAGAATGGCAAGCCGGCAGCATACTATTAAAGCCTAATGAAAGGAATCTCTGCAGGGTCTGAGGTCTGCAGTGGCCAGAGGAGGCTGTACCTCTGCCCATTGTTCTTTGGCTGTTCTCCTCACAATTCTGTTTTTTTTTTTTTTTTTTTTAATTCCATCTCTAAATCCGGTTTAGCTTCTGTTTCCCCTGTTTCCGGCTGTGTTTCTGTCTGTCACTCCCTTTGTTTTCCCTCACTCCTTTGCTGTCTCTGACTTTTGTCTTGTTCCCTCTCTTACTCTGCATCTTTAGGTTTTTAGTCTGTGCTGGCATCAGATAGTTTCAAATGGTGCTTTCACTCCAGTGAATTTGTAAACTGCATGTCATGTACAGCAGCTGCAGGCTCATATACTGTAAGTGAAGAGCTCAAACTCTCTCTTATGTTGCTCTTCAGTGCTGACGATATCATCAGAGATTTTGTTATGCATCTTTTGTCATAAATTAATTTTACACATGGTGCAACCTTTATAATCGTTTATGCAGGTAATTCATTTACTACATGTTTTTCCCCTCTGTACAGGTGGTCAGAGGTTTACAGAAGTACATAGAGAAGTGTGATCTGTGTCCTGACATCAGGGATTAAATCCTGTTTACCGCTTTCTTAACATGTTGCCTTTGTGACCTGCAGTAGGTCTGCTTAGCTCAGCCACAGTAATTGACAGTGAAATGTAATTATCACAGGATTGTAACGTGTAGCTTTTCCGTTACCACTATACTGTACACCTTACTCTCCAAGTGTGGCTAATGTTGATGCCCATGCCTTCCCTTAGTAATATATACACAGTGTATCGCTATATTATACACACTTTCATGGAGGATAGATTAGGAGGATGGATAATTTAGGTATGGTAAGGAAGATGTATTGGACTGCTAAGCAGTATTGGAAGCAGAAGTTGCTGATATAGATTGTTTGATACTTATAAAACATTGGATTAATGTGCTGCAGTCCAGAGCATGACAGTAGATTTATCTCTTGTGCATTTTATTCCATATTCATTGGTTGTTTGAATGTATGGAAAGCTAGTTGTATGGGAATTGCAAAAATCAACACAAAGTGGAGAAAAAGACCTCAGAGGAACAAATACAGTGGTGGCGTCATAACCAATGCTTACATTATGTTTGGATTCTAAGTGTTAATGTTCTTATTTCAGATGCTTTGTTACGGTATTAAACTGGCTCTTCCTCGTTTTATTAACCTGGCCTCTGAGTTCCCTTCAGTGTCTTCCTCTGTTTCGGTTTCTCATTATAGCATCACATCCAGTATTTTGTTTCTCTGTATCTGGTGCAGTTTGGACTTTGCTGAAGAAACAGGAAGTTGTTCAGGAAGTTTGCTGTTTACAGTATATTAGATCACAGACTGACTCACTTGCTGTTTACCAGTAAAACAGGATGGTGGTTTTGAGTTCATCAGTTTCTTGACATCACACCTGGATGTGACTCATTTGTCTGTGTCATGGCGTTCTTATCAATTTGGCGCTTTGTTTTCGTCCGGCAGTACCCAATCAAGGTTTCATACCATCATACATTTTTGTTCTGCATTATTTATTTTATTCCCCTCTCTCTAAAACCAAGGCTCAGCTGTCCTTGTGCCTTTACACATTGCAAATGAATGCATATCCATGCAAATTCTTAAAAAAGAAAGGCTGAGAATTTGAATATTTTGCTTAAAGCTGCACCCAGGTCGACCCTGCCATTCGGCATTTGAAAGCAGTGTGTCTGTTTGAATACTGAGGATCTCTCTTTGTCATGTTCGCCAGAGGGGCTGGGTGAGCGAACCAGCACCGGCAGGATGGGCAGAGATCGGCTGGGTAGCTGCACACAGACAGACTAATTGGGAAAAGGGGGGCGAAAGGGGGGACGAGGGGTGCCGGTAAGGGTGAGGAAAAGGTGGGGTCTGCAAGTAGGGGGGAATCTAAGATGACGACAGGAGGTTTAGGCGGGAGGTGAAAGAGGACGGCGAGCGGGGGATGGAGGGAGAACAGGAGGAAGAGAGGAGGTGATGGAGAGGGCACGGGAGTGTGCTGAAGAAAGAGGTGAAGGAAGGGTGAGCAGAGACACTGTGGTTTCCTGTGCTGCTGTGCCAGTGGCCCAGCTGACTGTGTCGTACCGCTGCATAACCAGCACCCTGCTGCCGCTCACCACTGCTGCCTTACACTGGCTATGGATTTGCACACATCCATTTTCTTCGCACGTATTCAAACGGGAAGCAGCGCCTTAAAGTCTTGGAACACATCCTTTTGAGGACTACTCTCATAAGATGCACATGTGCAGTTTGAGAACAGTTGTGGCATTTATAGGTCGAAGCGTCTGTGCTTTTTATGGGCCTTGAATTTCTGCTTAATGGGTAATACGTAGTTTAAGTGAACTACATGCTGTTATCCTTGTTAACTTTTTGTGGCCTATGTACAGTAACATAGCTTTGTGCTTTTACCCTGACTGATAATTCCTTAGGTCTAATCCATGATTCATAACAGGTTTAAAGTAGGTTACATAAACTGTAGGTTCCTCAGAGTTCAAATTTTGATTGTTTAGTTGTAGCTTTTTCTTTACATTTTAATGAAATAATTTTTATTATAGAGGCAGCGGGTGGGGCCGTTTACATCTCTGGAGAGAGGCTCTTAACCTGTACAGAGAACAAAATCATTTCTAGCTCTCCCTTATCAGCAATGCACTGCACTGTAATTAACTACGCTGGGTGTAGCTCACAGACTGATCAGGGAGATGCACAGATGTGAAGCCTACTGTGTTGAATTGTACGGATTTTTACAACCTTAACAGCTTTAATCGATTCCCATTAGTTTTCGTTTAAACATATAAAAAGTCTTTGTTGCAAAGACTTAACTTGAGTTAGCGCCTTCATGACAGTGAACATCTTGTCTGCATTATTCTGACTGATGTTATTTTTGTGTGGTAATGCAGCGCAGACTGTTTCAGTCGACACTTACAATTGCATTACAGCAAAATAATAAATTAACTTTGAGCAAAAAATAAAAGCAGACTTGATGCTGAAGATGATGGATTACATGGATCTCATCTATAAGAACAGAACCCTACACGTAAAAACAGCTGACAGTAATGGAAAGTACACAAGCATTGCAATAATGAGCTAACACATGCAGACACATCCTTTAAAGTTCGGCTTCCAGTGTTGGTATACTTGTGGTACTTTTACAAATTTGCCTGCCACCAGCTTCCACTTGTCCTAAAACTACACCCTGTAAGCAGGGCTCTGGGGGCTGAACTAGGCTGAGTTACACTGGGTAGATAGCTAGATTGATCTGGCTGCAGTAGCCAGGGGAATATAAAGCAGGGCAGGGGCTTAAAGTCTAAGTCCCCCCAGGGAGAAGTCCTCGCTGCATGGGGAGAGGGGCATGAACTGAGCTGCTCCTCCCTCCTTCCTCTGTTCTGTCCATCCACTGAATACGTCTCCGTTTCTCTTTTCCTGGAGACGTCCACTCTTGCCTCTGTCTCGCCTCCAGCCTTTGCGTTTCTCCCTTTATTTAATAGTTTGCATTTTAGTCCAACCTCATTTTGTCCTTTCCTTCTACGCTCTCGCGCGTGCGTCTCTGTGCTCCGTAATTGCGAGCATATGGGAAAGTGAATATTGCTCATGAAGTTCACACTCGAAATGAAACACCACCACTGATGCTGAGTTGAGCATTTATTCCATTCATTAAGGACACGTTTTAAAACTGGTCAACATTCTGTCCACTTGCTGTGATCAAAACGCTGCTTCCCCCTCTTTATAGATGGTGAGCAGCCAAGAGGTGTGGTGCACTCGTGTACGTGCTGGAAACAGTCAAGACGAGCCCACACAGTATGATCTGTCATGTTTCTAATCCCTCCAGAATCTACTCTACGCCTCCACTGGGGAGACTGTATATATAGTTTAACCTGTTTCAATTTCTTCCTTAAAAATTAGGGTAGAGCATGAATAAAAGTGAAGTTTAGGCCTATTTTTAAGTGTGGGAAAGCGAGCGTGTCGCTCTGTGCTGCAAAGTTTGTTGCTCTCCCTGAGTGTATCATGCTATTCTGCAGGGGTGCGGCGCAAAGCTGTACAGTGCTGCTGTGTGCTGTTGTGGTGCAGTGATAGCAGGATCATCCGCTGGGGGAACCCAGAGCATTCTGTCTCACTGAGTGATACCCCTGTCTCCACACACGATAAACAACACACTCACACACACACACACACACACACACACATGCACCAGTGTCTGCCAAGCTCAGCCTAGCAGCAGATTCCTCCCTCACCCACACCCCCCTCCGCTGCAAAGCTGCAAATATATTAGCTGCCTCTTTTTCTTTTGTCTTGGGAAAATGGCAAGCAGGGGGAGCGTGCGTGTGTGGCGGGGGGCCTTACTGTACTAAGAAACTGTGGAAGAACATCCCCCTTTGTGCCATTCCTGTTTAGATATCCCAGTGGTATAGGGCCCAGTCAGGGAGGGAGCGATGCGGAAACAGATCTTCACATGCTTGAGATTTACCAGTAATACAAAGGTATAATGTAGGAAGTAGAACAGCCTGACAGATTATGAAACCAAAGGTTATGTGTGCTTCAGATAAGCAGGCTATGTCTTGGTCTATGGAGGGCCTGACATCAAAAAGGGTTGATTCAACCAAATTACTGATAAACACACGCTGACTTACCTCCACTGGTACTGTGTGTATGAGGATCCTCTTGGTTCTGTCTGCTGGGTTTATAGGATGTGATCTGTTTTCTGTGTGGAACGACTTTCCACTGGAGAAGCAGAGCAAATGAAAGCTTTTAACAATGAAGTGTGTGGCTCATCCAGAGTAACAGAAACGCCAACTTCAGAGCAACACGCTACTAATAAATGTCATTTTAAATTCTGCAGTAACTTTCTGTACCACAAATGAGGCAGGTATGCAGCCATGTAGAACCATTTGCATGGCTCAGCTGTCTTGTCCTTTTAATGACTTAAGACAGCAGATTAGAAATGTCTGCATAGTGTTTGTCATTGGTACATCAGCAGTAGAGCCTGATATGCATACCACGTGCTTATAATGTATAAAATATACAACAAAGTGAGACGAACACAACAAACTAAGCATTAGAATTAAAAGTTGTTCAAAAACCTATTTTAAGAATCGTTTTTTTAGAGAAGAAATAAACGGAGACTTCAGCCTGGCCAAGTGTGTCCTCTGACCTGAATGCAGCACAGCCTTGTTTGAAGTATTCTGAAGCTGAAGGTAGAGAAACAAAACCCCTCCAGCAAAGAGCATCTGAAAAAAAAATCATCTGTGAAGAACAGCAGAAGACGGATTTGTACAAGACTGATATCATTAGCACCCAAGAGGATTGAATCCGTCATCAAATATAAAGCTTGACGTATAAAATATGTAAATAAAAAACAAAACAGTCTTACTAATGATGGCTTCTGACTTAGACTTATGTAGCAGTTATAAAATATGGACTGTGCATGATTGTTTAATACATTTTTTCCTGAATTAATTGGCCTAATGTTTTGTGCTTGTAGTAAGTTAGGATTTGAATCTCGCATTATACAAACACAGCACTGGTCCTGTACGAGATCAGAGTCTCTGCAGCCCCTCGACTGTCACTCAAACCCAGACACCTGATGTGGGCGGGGCTGTGACAACTCTCAAATCTGGCAATTCAAATGTTTTTATTTGCACGGGAAGCGAGTGCCTGGGTGTGCGCTCGCGTGTCTGCGTGTTTGGGTTTGTATGCCATATGTAGTGCACCAGGGAGGGCTCTCTGTAACATATTGGTGTGCGTACATAGTGGTTAATAATAGTAGCAAACGCATACAGCGATGGCAGCTCTGATGTGTGTGACAGCTTTACAGCCGCACACGCCAAGGCGTAGACGCGCACGCACGCACACACACACACACGCACGCACGCACGCACACACACACACACACACACACACACACACACAGACCCTCTGTCTTTGTTGAGTTCTCAATTTTATCACAGATCCTGATACGTTAAAACCACCTCCCTGCCTCACCCAGCCACCCCCCACCCCAGAAGTCGCACACGTGCACACACGTCACTGCACGCTGCATATTATTGAGCCACCCACACACACAAATACACATGCTTAGCCACCCTCTGACATTGAATGCACCAAGTCCTTGAAGCAGACAGACACTCGCATGCATCATGCACTGAAATGCTCAAATATGACACACACACACCCTCATCCCCCTTTCTGTCATAGCTCATTGTTGCTGTTGCTTCCCTGTCTGCAGCCGTGGTGGTGTTGGGCTGGGGTGGCTGGTTTAAGTTTTGAAAGGGGGGGGGGGCTCTGACTACTCCCCGCAGTGAGGACTTAGCAACAGTAGGGAGCAACAGCAGCGGCAGCAGCAGACACCCAACCTGTCGTCCTGATCAGTCTCTGGGGGGTCGGAGGGAGCAAGAGACAGACAGGAGGATAGCGATGCAGGAGAATCACTTATCAGGGAATGGAGACAGACCTTGGGCTCAGCGGCCGAGCTTGGCAGGCAAATGAAAGCGAGCCAGAGAGTGGGCAGCGGGAGAGGCCAGAGCGTAGCCGGGAGAGCCACCCAGTCCCCAGGATTAGCCTGCGAGCTTGGCAGAGCCTGGCCACAGCTGAGAGAGAGGTAGTAGAAAGGCAGGCTGCAGAGGGGCCTGGCATCTATTTTGGGCCAGGTTAGTAGTCAGATGTAGAGATGAGGAAGCGGAGCGCAGACAGAGCTGGGACCTGTGCTCGCTGTCTGTGGCTGGTCTGGAGTGGCTCACCCATATGGCGCTCCGCTCTGTTCCTGCTCCCTGTCTAAATCCATATGCCACCGGTGGAAAGGTGCCCCCCTCGCCGCCGCCCCCCCTCCCAGTTTCAAGAGCATGCAGACCCCGAGCCCCCCCTGCTCCTCAACCCACAGGGGAGGTGTTGGGAGGTAAAACCCTGAAGGCTTGTACCCCCCTCCTACCTCTTAACCCCTCTGAGCTGCTTAGCCCATTGTCACTACAATCTGCCACCATAGCCTTGGTGCTGTGTGCCCCCCACCACCCCCCTCCCTTGCTCTCTCTCCCTCTTTTTTTTCACCTTCTTTATCTCTCTCCCTTCATCCTTTCATCTCTCTCTGGCACCTGATAATCGATGAACTTATTAACTGCTAATTATTCAAGCTGTGGATCGAGAATCCCTCCCCACCCTTGGACAAAAAGGAACCCTTCCACTGTGTTCTGCCAGATGAAGTGGTTTATGTTGCCCATTCATTTGGATTAAGTGCATTTAGGCTACAGTGTTTGGGATGTGAAGACTCTGTCAGATTGCTATCAGTAGCGTTTAACATTAATCCTCATTTTGTTCCGCCAGTTGATAGCACCCACTTAGTGGAAGCCCCTGAGATCTTACTATTGAAATACATGGTTATTATTTGATTTCCCTGTGATATGTGATCCTGTAAAAAGGCATTTGTGTCTCTCTCTGTTCTGGTTTCTCAGGAGGTCCTACAGACGATACCAAAGTTCTGCTTTCCCTTTGACGTGGAAAGGTACGATTCCTCCCCCTGTGGTTCCTTGTTTGCAGCTCACTTTCACCTTTTTTCACACTGCACACACACACACGCACACACACACACACACACACACACACACACACGCATAAGCACAAAATGATGTATGTATACCTAGTTCTCCTCCCACTTGCAGACACATGCATTTAAAAAGGAAATGAAAAAGTGTGTGTGTTCTGCCTCACACGGTGGTGTTCAGACGAACAATAAAATTACCATCACTCATTGATACTGTCACACGAGGATTTATTCACTGTCAGTCCGTAATGATGAGTGTGTTTGTTATTGTGGGCACACGGGTGCAACTTCAGGGTCTTAAAATCTAACACATCTCACATTTTCCTCAACATAATTTTTACTATAGCTATAAAAAACAACACAGCTGTTAGAGAAAAAATATCCCCAAAATATAAATGGTGTGACGATGAGGGCACATGTTAATGACGATGATAATGATGCCAACAAGTTCCATTAAGAGTGATGCTGATGAGGTCATTAGTGACCAACCCACTGCATCTTCTGTGCACAGAAAGATGTTTATCAACGCAAATAATCCAGAATAGTAGGTGTGGATAACCATGTTTCCTCCTACATTATATAGATCCAGTCAGACCAACACCTCAGAAAATTACCAGCCTCTTATTTAACCATGGAAAATGACATGTTAAAATTCCCATTGTAAAAGCAGAGAGAGCAAGGAGGAGGAGGAGGGTGGACGAGGAATGCTGTCTCTTACTGAAGCTGAGCTGCTGCCATCTAGTGGTGTGACGATGTACTGAGCTGCTCTGTAATTTACCCGGGGGTTCGAAAGGCTTTGTACAGTTTTTAAGAGACATTCTGGGAAGATGTAACATCACATGTAGACTTTGACTGCAGGTTTGCTCATGGTGAAATTAGACTGTGTTGAGAAAAATGCTTGACCAAACAAAGTTTTGCTGTTTTTTTAACTAATATCAAGATTGGATTCAACTTTTAATTGAGTTGCTCATTTCTGTGTTTGTGTGTGTTCATGTATTTGGTCCCAGGGTTTATGAGAGTCAGGTGGGGCAGAATTTCACCTTTGTTCTGACAGAATCCGACAGCAAACAGAGGTTTGGATTTTGTCGACTCACTCAAGGCTGCCGGGTCTGCTTATGTCTGCTCAGGTAATACACACACACACACACACACACACACACACACACACACACAAACATCACGTGCTCACTTGAACTTGAACGTTGAAATCAATACTTCAAAATAAATATATATTTTCTCTTCCTCTGCCATTTTTAATATATATGCAATAGTTAAACTTCATATTTTTGGCATTATATGTATTGCCAGCTTTAAAAAATTTAATACATTTTTTAGAGAGAAAAAGTGCTAAAAAATCTGCTACATGTCACAAATCTAAACATCCGGTCACCTTTTAAATTTCACAATCAAGGAGCTCTGAAAACTCTGTGTGTTTATTTACATGTTCAGATAACCGAGCCCTGCTCTCCTCTGCCCTTTTTCAAATTGCCCATGGATCAGTCTCAGAACTGCTTTTTTAATATCAGCATTTATTTCCCAAGCGTGATGGGAAAAAAATTATTTAACAGATCTTAGAAGTGAACACAGCTTTTTTTCCATTCATTCTCACACTTCACACTGAGCTGCACTACGCCAGAATAACAAATTTATATTCTCATCTGCCCACACAAATATGTTAGTGATGTGCCTATAATTATCCAAAAGTTTAGCAGTTTTTGATATTTGATAGGTGGATTTATTCTATCACAGCGAACATAAATGAGGACAGCAAACCCAGGAAAATTGCATTTTCTTTGCATAATTACTCGCCAACAAAGGCTATTATAATTGAATTCCCATGTAATTGCATGTTGACACAATGTTTTTAGAGACGTAATTACCTTACCATTACAAAGAAAGAGCACTTCAGTGGTAATCTCAGTGGAAAGGCTTATGCACTATAGTAAACTAAGGAAAACGTACCCAAGAAAATCAATATTTAACGAATGTATTAAGCAGTTTAACAAACAGTGTGCTGGAAAAGACCACAAAGCCTTCTCCTTTTCACTCTAATTGTAAAGCAGCTCTCCTGTAAGTGCAGCTCTCGCCTCTGTTTCTGTGTGTGGCTGTTGATGGACAGTCGTGGGCTTGTCGCTGCCCTGATGAGCTGCTGTGAAGAACGGTGTCCCTCCTCCCTACACCACCCACCCTTCCCGGCCAGCTTCCATGGCCTTTGTTTTTCTTTTTCCTCTCTCTCTCCCTCCCTCTATTTCTCTCTCCCTCTCTCTCTCTCTCCCTCTCTTTTCTCCTCGTTATTCGGCTACTGCCACAGTGCGACAGCAAAGACGCTTGGCCCATAATTATGCATGAAGCTTCACTGCCAATTAGCAGAGACTCCCCTGTCCCTCTCGCTGAGTTAGACATGCTAATTCATTTGACATATGATGTATAAAATTCATTATGCATTCTGAGTAGTTTGCATGGCTCACTTCATTTGTAATAAAATAACGTATAGAAAGTTGCTTTTTTTGTTGTTGTTGATTTAAAATTATTTGTGTGCTCCCTGTTACTTATTTCCTTTATTATATATTATGTATCTTAAATAGCCCAACTGCACTGGGAAAAAATAAGTAAAAACAATCTGAAGCATTAAAAACCAGCATTTTAGATATTTCATTAAAAAAATAATTTTATTCAGTTATTTAATTCCTTCATCCAAGGTTCTTGGTCAAAAGTTTATGTTATGTTTATAATACTTTAAGCTGTTCTTATTTTAGCTTATAAACTATGGATCACAGATTTATTCTGTGTCAGGAAATGTCTTAAAGGAGTGGGATTATTGCAGATAATACACTATGTTGTGTATCTAAAATAAATATCTGTTGAAAAGCTAAAGCAGAAAGGCCCAAAGCCACTGGCTTACGCTCATTTATCCATTTATCATTTTCCGTGGATGTGAAATAGATGTAATTAAAACAGTTTGCTTCTGTGTGATTGTTGAAGTGCTGGGACCGTAAAATTGTCACCTCTCCTTACAGGAGGAAGCTTCTTAATGAGTGAGGCAGTTTTATGTGGACAGACCTTTTGTAGTCTCACTGCTAAAGCCATGGCCGAAAAGGCCAGACAAAACTTCCCCCTTTGAAAAAAAAAAAACAGCCAACACACACACATGCTCACACTCCTCACATTCACGGCAGCTTTGTTTTGTTCCATGTTCTCACATTTTTTAGTGTTTTTTCCTTTTGAGTGCTCGATTAATTTCAAGATGGCTTTTTCCACCGTATTCAAACCTGAAGCTGTAGGATGTTTAAGAGACTGCGCTGCTCTGTTTAGTGGTCAGTTATTGAGTCGCCGGAGGACATTTCCTTCCCTGTGCTTAACCCCTGACCCGAGAAAGTAAAGTTGTAATGAAATCTTCCACTGAGCCATCTACAAAGTGTAAGATGACTTACGATTACAGGTGGCTGTGCATTAAAGGAGATTTAAGACACATTTAGGGACGTGAAATAAAAGGCTTGCTTAACAACTAACAGATACTTTACAGCATCAAAAACAGCTCCAGTATTAAGCTTTAATCAAACAAGTACTCAGCTTTGTAGATATAGTGTAGGAGTGTGTGCTAACATTTGGAGATGTTTTTATTTCATTACTTTAGATCCTTGTTTGTATGTACATAATTCTTGTAAAAACACATTTTGAAAGCTGTTCCATCTGCATTGGTTTAGTCCTGTTTAATTTCATAATTACACTTACCACAGGCTCGTGCGTGGCCCTGTCTCCTGTTCAGTCTCTTCGCGCCGTTAGGTGGTCTGAGCCTCGGATGGAGGGCGCGAGAGGCTGCGAGTGGGCCGCAGATTAACCGGTTCATTCTTGAGTACATGGCACTTGTGAGAAGACATGTGTTTAAAATGGCAGGAGAGATTGCGGGGCCCCCACGCACTGAGCACTCCAGTGATGGATGCCTCTCTCTCTATCGGAGGATTTGCAAAAGCACAAAACAGATCTGAGCAATGAGCTGTGACGAGTAGGAGTATCTCTCTAAGCTTTTCCAAACTTTAACTTTGCATCAACAGAGCGCGAGCAGCGCAGGGGGAGGGGATAAGTAGAACAAAACAACGTATCTTGAAGTTATAGTCATTGTATTGCATTTTAAAAAAAAGCATAAAAACACATTTTGCCTATTGTGAGAAGACTTTAGAAGAATATTGATAATTTGGGGTTTGCTGCTTTTACCGAGCGCGGGCGCCTCTAACACAAAGGATTTACAGCACCTTCGTGTAGGAGTGTAATGACTGTGAGATCTGTGAGGCCTGACGGCTGCTCTGACAGCGCAAATCTTATTTACATCCCCTTCAACTGTGAAAAATGAAGGATTAATGTCCAGAAGCCAGGCTTTTAAACAAAAGGCATACGGAGGCAGATAATTCCCAGTCTTTGTTCTCCTCCTCCTCTGTCTTAATCATTATATCAGACTGAACTTTTCGTGTAATGGTTAAATGTAAACTGACTCCACGCTGGGATATTAGTATTGCACCTCGTTTGACGTGGCAGATATAGGTTGATATCCGGTCAGCATGTGAATTAACACACGTGAATTAGTGTCTTATGTGACTTTGACCTGATTGCAGTAAATCTTAATGCGGACGTCAAAATATTGGTATGTTAAGAGGCTCATTGTTTCAGACTGATGGTCACTCAGCTTCTCTGATTGGTGCGCTTGGCTGCACTTCTTCGGGAACCCGGCCTGTCATTGGCCCCTTGCAGATTTAGCGATATGAAAATTTGCATTAGGTTCACTTTATTGTTTTCTTGTTGTCTGTTAATTCCAGTCTGTGGAGCAGCCAGTGACCCATGCCCTGGAAACTCCTCAGTCTCCAGCCAACTGCTTTCTCAGAACATATAAATGCACCTTTTAAACCCCACTTATACAAACATCTTATTATTTAACCATGGAAAGCAGATTTTCGGCGTATGCCAGAATTTTATCTTGACTTAAATGATAGTTTTAATGACTTGTAATAAACCGTGTTCACTCACTCAGCTAACTCGGCAAGCAAACAGGAGTCCACTTTTGATTGACTGGCTCATTTGGCCACTAATTTATTTTTCGACCCCTGCATCCAGTTAATGAAGCATTAATGGGAGTTTGTGTTTATTTAATCACAATGCTAAGGAGTCCCTCCCCGTAATCGGTATTAATGCAATGTTCAGTACTGCATGTTAAAAACCCCAAACTAATAAAAATGCAATACCTTAATAAGACACCATATTTTTATTATTTGATTGCATAACATTAAATGAACTGAGCCCTTACAGCTTTTATGCCAGAAGAAAATGTTGGCTATCTTCCTCCTAGAAAGCGAATCGACTTGGCCAAGAATATGTCAACTTAGTAAAGAAAGCCATGCTGCAGATGCTTTTAGCTTATGGTGGGTGTACTTGGTGATTAGCTTTAACACAAACACTGCAGTATAAATTATCTTGAGCTTGTTAATGAATTTTACATTAATTGCATAAGGCAAAGGCTTTTTTAATTTATTTATGTTTTTTACATGCGAAGGGCAGAAGCCGAGGCACCGAGTGGAGCAGGGGGGTGAGGGCAGTGAGGCAGGAGGCATCTCGGGCTGCATTTTTGTTGAGCTTGTGCATCTGGGAGCAGCATGCTTGTAAACCATAGCATCCCTCTGCATCACATGAAAACTATGATGGCTATTTTGTTAAAGAGTATAGAATCTATTCTTCTCTCCACTCCCCTCCTTTCCCGATGGCTTAAAGAGCAAACATGACAGGAATTCAGAACACGTGGACGACCCGTGGGAATGAGGAATGTCAAAATAAGGACCACATAACATTCACTTTTTTCAATGTACAACGACTCGCTGCTTTGAAGATATTCAGTGTGTTGTGTACATTTGACGTTACTGACATTAGCCCGTATTTAGTATTGCAGAGCTGTATTTACCAAAGTTTTAAAGTTTCACGGCTTCCGGCAGATGGTGAAATTATTTATAGACAGACTAAAGGTAAAACTACAGGATGGCTGCACCATTTATTTAAAAGTGTACCGCAATATAGTTTATAAAATGATTTAATCATGCTTATACATATTTGTCAATCATACTATTTGTTGTACAGTATATGTCAAAAATAACTTATGCACGTAAATATTGTTAATGTTAATGTATGCATTTATTTCTTTCAGTTATCTACCATGGTTTGAAATTTACTACAAGCTGCTAAATACCTTGGCAGACTACCTGAAGAAACAACAGGTATCGACCCATTTGGACCTTTACCACTTGCACCTTTGCATTGCACAGTATTTGCAATAAGTCTTTACAGATTTGACAGTTAGTCTGGGCGGTGTGATATTTTGGAGCAACAAGCGCACAGCTTAATGTTATAAACTCCACCGTTCGGCGATGTTTTCCTCCGTTCAGCTCTTCCTCTGCATGCTGCATGTTATCTTTTGTGTGGAAGTTTTGTTCACCGTCTTGGGCTCGACTTGGCTCCTGTTGTTAGCAGCAACAATGTTGACATTTCACAGACCAAATGCTGATCTGACACTGGAAGTTATTCCTGATGATTTACTGGAAAACAAATCGTTCAGAAAACGCATGCACACACACACACACACACACACACACACACACACACACACACACATACACACACACACACACGCACACACACACACACACGCATACACACACACACACACACACACACATACACACACAGAGTTATATACACATGCACACAAATGTGAGCACTTCACTAAAGTCTTTTCCCCTGACTATTCACTGCGTTGTACTAGCAAAGGGAGGGGAGATGTAATATATGCAACAAACTGGGGAGATGTGCAGAGTCTAGCGCAGAGGGTGTAGGTGATGTTCCCATGTTTAGACTGAAGCGAGAGGAAAAAGAAGGGAGGGAGACAAAGCAAGGGAGACATGCAGAGAGCTTTGGGACCACTTTGAATTGTCATGTAGTCACAGCCTTCCACAAGAAGCTCAGAACGCAGTGATCAGGACTACGAATCCCGCTAAAGTCGACACAAACGCATTTACCGCATGCACACGCTTTCTTTGACTGAAAAGAATCCAGCAGGATAATTTAATATATATACAAACAGAAGAGGACAGTGTGTGCTAGAAAGGCCGAGGAAGGCAGAGGCAGAAAGATTGCTGGAAATCCTGGGTGACTGAAGTGTTAGTGTGCATGATTTGGTTTCTATTTACCCCGCTGTCCGTTCCAGGCGAGAGGGAGATGTTGACAGACGAGGGAAGACAGAAGAGCGATGAGGGTTTAAGGCGAGGGGTAAATGAACTGTTTCCCCAGGCCGTGTTGCTGACCATGCGTGTGAGCATTGAGCCTCTCATGACAGGAGGCTGTTCGATTGCACACACCCTAACCCCCCTCCCTCTCTCTGCTCTATATTGCCGCCACCCATTCTTCTCCAGTTTCTTTTTCTTTACGGCACACGCATACATCCACTGACAAGCTCAGACCAAGACCGAAACAAAGTTCTCCAACAGGGCGATAGAAAAGGATGCTAAAACTGTTGTAACAAGTGACCGTACTCCGTGTTCGCAGTCGTTAGTTTAGTTTAGGTACAACTTGCAAAGTGTTGTCTCCCTCAGTTCTCCAGCTCCAGCCTCCAGAGCATAAATAGCAGTCTTGTTGTGGAGCTCATAAATTCTGGAAGAATAATCTCCGAGCCTGTTCTGTGGTCAAGCCAGCTCTGCGACGGCTTCTTAAAGCCCCCGTCTTTGTAGCGGGGTCCCCTGCTTAATTACTGACAGGCCACTCTCAGCCGTAAACCAAGGCTGCTGGATAATAGGCGTCTGCTGCCTCGCATTCATCCGTCTTTTAACCTCGGCATTGCTCGTTAAACATATGTCAGTCGGATGTTTTGGAGCCCTTCAGGCCTTGCTGCAGGATTGCCCTCTGGTCTGCGGTAGTGTCTGTCCTAAGACTCTTGTTAAGATTGACTTGTGACATCTACAAAGCACGTAAATAAGATTTATTTGTCCTATGTTTTTATTTTATTTTATTATTTTTTGCTGTTTGTGTCTCTCCCTCAGGAAAATGACTTGAATGACATGCTGAATTCTCTCTATGATCTGCCTGTGCCAAAGCCCTTCACGCCAGTCACGCTGAGTGTGGTAGGTATAGATCTCATACCCCCCTCCCCCCATCAGAGACAAGACAGCTGAGATACGAGACAGGAAGAGTGGAAGAGCTGGGTTACTGTAGAGAAAAGAGCTGATGTTAACAGTTAGCTGAAGTAGATGGATGTAAATGTGCAGGAGGCGCTAAACAGTGAAAGGATCATAAATATTAGCGCATAAACATATTAGCTTGATAGAAGCAAGGAAGGAAGCAGAAGGAAGATTTACTAGGTAGCAACAGAGACACAGGAAACAAGAAGTGGCAGGTTTTTGCTGGATAAGCTTGAGTCGGACATTTTTAAACTTGAAGGACCCTTTCACAACTTCTAACGTCTCCTAAGTATCAAAATCGCAAATGGTTTAATGAGGTCCAGGTCCCTCGACGTGTATTCTCTCCTTTCAGGCTCCCTTAAACCTGGCCTGTTTAGCACTAACGTCATAGTTCTGACTGTGACTGTGTGGCTCTATTTTCGAGTTGCTTAGACTCAACGCTGTCATTAAAAAAAAGAAAATGGTTCCAGTGTTAGCCTTTGTCCTCGAGGACTGCCGCTCCTTTTTTTGGACCAATTAAACAAGCAACTCTGGGGCTTTTCTGTGGCACAGGTCTCAGAAGGAAACACATCTAATTACACAGATGAATATACAACATAACAAGCCTAATGTGGGATAATCAATACATCTCAATGAAGGTTAACAAGGTCAATTAGAATTTATTCTTTCTTTGCATCCGTTTTTTATTAGCTCTCTATGTGAACAAAACCTTTTCATCTGATTCTTAGAGCTTCTTTGGAGAAGGAGCCCCAGAGAACAGAGGTGATCGCTTCATCTCTTTTCTGGAGAAGCCACTAGTGTGATATTTAATTGATGAAGCAGAATTATTCCCCTAAAAGAGTGTTTTTTTGTTTTATCGTGGAAGCTAAGTAAGAAGCAGGATCATTGTCCCTTTTCATGTGTGAACCCTCTCTTGCTCTCTCTCCCTCTCTCGTGCAAGAACGAGCAGTTGTATATTGCCACTGGGCAAGTACTGAGAGATCGGCGAAGCACGGAGGAGCCGGTGAGTGGAGGGGAATGAGTGAATGGCAGAACAAGGGAGGAGGGAAGGAGGCTGCTGTGAAATATGAAACTGCTGCTGTACTAATCGCATGGGAGCAACGGCTTTCCAATTTGGCCAAATAAGCTGCGCTATCTCTTTAAATATAACAAAAACAAACTATCCTGGGCCTTGGTGTATGTTTCTTCTCCTCTGGAAAACAATCAAACTTTGTAAATGATTAATGCCATTCCACTCTGCTATATTCTCTCTCTGAATATCAAAAGTTTTCCCCTCTCTGTATGTTTAAAGCAAAGGCAATTGTGCTCAAAAAATCTCCTTGATGCCTTTCCAGTTAACCCACTTTCGATGTTTTTATATAAACATGTCTTCGAAAGAACAAAAAAGTAGATAAGCAAGTAAACAGCCAATGAAAGCCTGGGTTGAGTAAGGGGGCAGGGTTTGTGATTATTATCACAGTACCTTGAATATGTAGACCAGTGGGGAAACATTATTTAGCAAGCGGCGGAAGAAAAAGGAAGACGGAGATGCTGGGAGGTTTACACTGTACTTCACTGTATGCACGGCCTCAAACGTGTTTCCCAAAGTCCCCAGTCTTTTATCATAATTTCCTATTTTGGCTCATTTAGTTTTAATGATGGTACTGGTCTTCTTTTCAGTGTGTTTATGAATAGAATAGACACCAAGAAGATTTCCCACTACTACAAGTGCTGTGAAAAAGTGCTTTTCTTCTGAGACGATTAAAAATGTAGCTGAGAAATAAGATGGTGGAGACTGAGTTAGGTTAAAAATGTTTATCAGTGACTGTTCTACTAGTGTGTGTTTATGTGCTATAAACTCATGCAGCTAATGTCTTCTGTGATTATACTGTATTTGTGTGTAAAAAGGAGTATTTATGAGTACTGCAGTAGTTTCACCATCATCCGTGGCGCTCACCAGCCTACCTACAGTAGGTTCCTCAGCTACAGTGTTATTACAGTACAACCAAGCTGCATTCTTTAGGCACAAGATCCTCTGGCACAGTACGTCAAAATTCACCCTTGTCACCATCCAACGCATATAATTTCCATCAGAACAGCACATAAAATACTTTCTCATTACTCTAGGGCAGGTAAATAAAGAAATAAGTTCTATTTTGCTTTTGTCTTGCTTCTGGGCAAACAGCAACTTGTAAATAAAACAATTGTTTGTCTGTTTAAAAAAACATTTTTAATCATGCAAAATTTCTTATTTTTAACGTGTTATGAATTACCACTCATATTAAACATATATCTGGCTGATAAGAACGGGGTGGAAGTTGTGACTCTGCAGGGCATTCAGGTGTTTTCGCACCTGCAAATGCTTCGGCTAAATAAAAAAGAAAAACACAACTGCGATGATAACTTCTTTGAGTACAAGGTCATTGCCAGGTCAAAATATGCATAAAACTTTAAGCTTCAGTAATTGTAACGTTTAAACAGATTCACTTGCCGTATAAAAATAGTGTGTGTGCAGGAGTAAACAAACCTGCTCCTGTTTTTTTTTGAGCTGGATCCAGTTTATTGTTTGTTCAGCATCTTTTTCTATAATTTCATTTAAATACAACAATAACCCTCCTTTGAGATTATAATAATTGTTTACCCATGTTATTTATTATGCATTTTGTTTAACATTGAAAGTGCGTTTTAAACGGTTCATTTATGCTTAAACGAATGTTTAAGCATAATGATTGTTGGGGACATTGAAGCTGGTGTTTCCTAACTTGGATGCCTTTTCTCTCTGACTGATGGGCTGTGTCTCTCTTTCTGTGTTTCTTTAATCAGGGACACTTTCTTTTTTGGTTCTGAGACTTTCAGCGGTGTTTCTAATTTTGAGTGGTTCTTCTGCTTATTACCTTAAATACACAACTCTTACATATTAATATATGTATATGTTATTAATATATGTAATTTTGGACTGGCCCATATATAGATTTAACATATTTATATTTAATATATATGTGATTTATATATATATATATATATATATATATATATATATATATATATATATATATATATATTTATGTATTCTCCCAAAGCTACTTTCAAAGTTCATATTGATTTGAGTTTGCCACAGGGGTGCATTTATGTGCAGTCATATAAAATGGAAAATGTGTTTCCTAATCAAACAGAATGCATCAACTCTCAGGTGCAGTCTGTCATTCTGGCTGCCATTGGGGCTACACATCACATCGATTTCATTACATAAAACAACAACAGCGCGTTGGCCTGACAGTATTTGTTCAATGATTTGTATTTAAAAATGAGTAATACTGAGTGAGTAACGCAGCTGAAAGTATTGTGTTCGCACTGAGAGAATTTGCTTTAAATAATGCAGAGAAGTGAAGAATTTAGGTTTAAGCAACAGTTGGAGGAGCGAAGGTCTGGAGAAGCACAGGTGTAATAAGGCTACAGGAGAGTGTGTGTGACAGACACACTCGTGTGCTTTACTTGGTGGTTTGTCTACCTGTCTCCAAACAGCACCTCTCTCAGGCCCCTTTGATCTGAACATTGAACCTGCCCTGCTTTCCCAAAGTGAGACAGGCAGCCCTGTGATCCTCTAAACAACCCCTGTGTGTGTGTGTCTGCACACATGTGCGCGTATACTTTTGTCTGTGTGCCCCACAAGCCTTTTTTAATGCTTAAATAAAGACTCAGTTTTTCACCGGAGACATCACCCCAGTCTGTGTCTACGGGGAGCTGAGCTGCTATTGAGTTTCTCTCTGTTCTGTAGGCCTGATAAAAGCATTGCCACAGTTCAGACACCAGCTCAGCAATTCATATAGACAGAGCTGAAGATGAGCCATAAATCATAGAACAAAGTGAACGGCCTTTCTCCCCCTTTCCCCTTATTCTCTTCTGTTTGAGTGGTATGCTTCACTTGTGACCTTCTCTCTCCTGCGTGTTTGTGTTTTCGCAGCACTCCTACTTCATCGCCCCGGATATCAATGGACTGCCAACCATCCCTGAGAGTGTGAGTATGCGTGCAAAAAGAAAAGAAGCCAGACAGAGGGGCTATAGAGAGATCCCTCTCTTCTCGGAACATCTCTGCCTCTAATCGTTTTTAATCAGATACACTTGTCACCTTTTGAAATTATTGCATCATCCCCTTGTTTCGGCTTTATCTCTTGTGGTGCTTGTACTTTTAATGTTGAAATACGGTGATCACGGGCAATTAGAGGACTCGGAGTCACCGCATTTTGAATTCCGCTCGTAGCTCAAGTCAAGTCTTCATGGCAAACACATGCAGACATTAATGAATGTTTCCTGCTAAACGGTAAGAGCAGAGGTGGAAGGCCGAGTCCTTCCTGTCTGTACTGTACTCTCTGCACATTCTGGGGCGCTCACAGTCTGTAACGTTGGCACTTAACTGTAAGCAAGATGTGCGAGGACAGTTTGTTATGTACCTGCATGTCCTTCTGTTCCTGTCGATCTCCAGAGGAACCTGACAGAGTACTTTGTGGCCGTGGACGTCAACAACATGCTCCAGCTCTACGCCAGCATGCTGCACGAGCGGCGCATCATCATTACCTCAAGCAAGCTTAGCACTGTGAGTTCATGCTGTCTCTCCCTCCTCATTTGTGCAGTCAGCTGTCAGCTCTGTCCCGTCGCACAAAAGGCCCAATCGGTTTAAATACTCCTGCTAGTTCAAGTTTTCCAAACAATCAAGTGTGGGTTTTCATCCAATGAATGAGAACATACAGTAGTATGACAAAATGTTGCTAGTTTACAGTCATGGAGAGTCACGCATGCTATTCTTGGCTTCCGATGAAATTCAGATACCAACGGCCCCATGTAGCTCAAACATTAGGATTTTTCCTTAGATTGAACATGATTTTTTCATCAATATTCAAGCAGGATATCAAGCCCTAAGTGGAACGATGAGAACATTCATCTGACATGGCTACATTACTTGTATGGAGAGAGTCGGAGTGATCTGTCTACCACCCGAAGCCCCCCGCACCCCCCACTCCCCTATCCCCCTCCTTCCCGTCCCGGCATCCTGCCGTCAGGCAGCTGCACTATCACCACAATATGACAAGCTGTGAAATTCACACTAGAGCTGCTCTATACTTAGCTGTTAATCTTATAACCGCAACATATTAATGACCAAAACCCTTAAATTATCCGTTATTACACATCTTAACTGTCCAATGACTTTTACTGTCTGTCCCCACAGTTTATATGAAGGAGGACATCTCTCTTTTTTCCCCCCTCTCTTCCTCCCTCTGTTCCTCATTCCATCCTCCGCCCGTTATCTTTGCGGCTGATGAGGCAAAGCCAAATGTTTATGACAGATGAGAAAGGAGAGGGAAGTGATGTCATCTAAGTCCTATCGGTGTCTGCAGTGTAGCTGGTCCTGCCTTGGTATCTACAAGGCGGCAGAACGCTGAACAGCCTGAGGGGCCTGTGGTGGTGATGGGTGCTGGAGGGAATGGTACCCGAGGTCTCCCACAGGAGGTGTAATCAGGAGGAGCTGGAGAAATTACCCAGCCCTTAGAGAATTTCACCTGTCTCCCCTCTGCTCCTCAGACCAGCAACACTTCCAGTCAAGGTTCAGGCAGTACGCTGAGCTGTGACACAAGGGTAACACGATGGAAATTATCAGACTCAAGGGTGAAGGTGTTTTCCTTTTGAGCAGGAACGGGGGGTGTAGGTGAATTTTGTCTGTGATTTACAGTTCTCTGCTCAGCTCAGAGACAAATCTCAGCTTGTTTTTTTTTTTTAAATATATGCCGACAGGATATTTTAAGAGCCTCCACGTCAGACCTTTACCTCTGTAAGCCTTTTATCTGCTGCAATCCTTCATCCACTCATCTGTCTATCCATCCATCTTCCTGGGGGATAGGGGTTTTGGTTTGGTAGCGATATATGTCAGGCACTGTAGTACAAAGGTATTTTCATATCTCCACTGGGACTGCTAGCAGGCCTAGTGTTATTACTGCTCCTGTGATGCATTATTTTTTGCTGTTGGGTAGATTGACCTCCCGGTTCAAATGGAAATGGCTGCCATGATTCTTAAAGGCAGCCGTCTAAGTGCACGTGTATTACACTTAACTGAAAAGAGCTCGGCTCATTATCCACACCACCGTCCTCTGATCAAGTCTCTTAAAGGATGTGAAATGTACAATTTATGTCAGAGTTTGTGGAAATGTTTGTTAAAGTGAGTGCTAACAGTCACCGGGTGGACAGGTAATATTTCTATAGTCTCCCTGGCACAGATAGCGGATGCATGAGAGAAGGTATTGTTAGTAACATCGTTAGTATCAACCAGCTGCTTTTCTCCACCTCCGCCTGTCCAGCCTCTCAGCCAAGCAGAGAGAAACAGGGAATAGAGAGGGAAACGGGCACGCACACACACAGACATGCTGCATTTAAAGCCCCCGGTGAACCCAGCGTGTCAGTCTGTCGGTACATGGCCCGCGCGTCTCGCAGGCAGCCAACAGCAAAGGAATAAATCATGATCTTACAACAATGCGTCAGTTGACTTATTGCTGTTTTGTGACCGGAGGTGAATGGTACCACTGTTTTAAAAGGCCGGTCGGCGGTGGCGCAGGGCTAGTAGCCAGCCGAGCGTGCAGCCTTGTCATAGGGCCGCATAATAGGGCTGCATCGGCCCTTCCTCTAACTAGTCAGTGGGGAGGACCCCCACCACCATCGCCCCACCACCCTCCGTGTCTTTCATCTGCCGAGGCCCCCCGGCTCTCGAGCCCAGCCTCTGCCCTGCCTATCGCCCAGACTCTCACTGCCTGGCCCCAGCGCCGGCTGACAGCAGCCCTCTCATCAGCCTGTCAGGCCTATGCTAACAAGGAGCTATCCATCCACCGTGCCCTAGAGTGCCAGCTGTCTCTCTGTTTCCTGCCTTTTCGTCTGTTGTTCCTCTTCTCTCTTTCCCCGACTTCTGTCTCTCTGAATTCTCTCTATCTTATTCCTCCTCGCTGACATATTATTTTCTGTCCATCTGTCTCTCATGCGGTCTTGCTGCACCTCTAGTTCTCTCTGCCTTTGCCTCCCTCTTCCTGGGTGTCTCAACGTGTCTTTCTGTTGTTGGGCATCTGCAGAACATCAGGGCATCCCCTCCTCCTTTTCCTCCTCTCCTTCAATAGACTTATCTCAGCCATGTGTCTGAGTTAACGCGCGTGTTGAGCCGCTCTGGGTGCGTATGTGCATATTGTGGGTGTGTCTTCTTTGCATGCACCTGTTTGTGCGTGTCTTGTTCACTCACAGGTGTTTTTACCTTATGTCGTTCTGTGAGAGAGTCAGCGAACATGTCTGTGGGAGGCCTGGCAATAGGTATTTTGTTTCGTGTCCCATGTGCCCTCGTTCTCTCTCTCTCTCTCTCTTTCCTGGTGCCACCTACTTGTTTGTGACACACCTGTGTTGTGCCGAACCTGACACCGGCGTTTGTCAACAGAGGGAAGAGCAAAACATGGGTAATTGGTGACTTATTCAGTGTAGAAGAAGTGAGAGTGATAAGCCAGGAAATGAACTGGGATGGAAATGAGTTCAGGATATGGGAAGAGAGCGTTGGATTGTACGTGCAGCGTAGGAGCAAAAGGCCGGTTGAGTGTTTAAGGCTGAGTGTGAAGAGGTGACGGCCGACTCTGTTGATACCATACCTCCTGACAAGTTGAATTACATTCCCTGCAGCAGCAGCTATTTGTCTCACTCTCTGCTATCATTATAACACAATAGAGTTTATACTGTATGACCAGAATATGCAGCAAAAAGGTGCTGCTTAATTTATGCTTTCCTTAATATTATGAGAAAACGCAGGCTCTACTGTAGGTCTCACAATAGCTGCTTCTTTATTGTCTCTCGGTGTTTAACTTCAGCGTGTCCGGCTGCTCAGGTAAAGAATGGTGTGGGTGGAAACACACTGCGCACTGACACACTCCACAGACCTCAGAGTTACGCTTTTAAGAGAACCTGATGTCTCTAGAGGGTCGAGCTCTTTAAGGAAACATCACAAAGAAAGACTAATCCCAACAAACTGTCATCAGAAGCACGTGTTTAAATTCACAGATAAAGCTTCATTTGCTGTAATTTTTAGTTTAATAACTGCAAACGCAGCCTTCCAAGATCTACAGAATGTTAATGCGTTATTAGTCTGTGATACAGAGCTGTAGTACAGCAGCTGGCTCACTCCTAGACCATATTACTGGCAAACTGGTGTGTGACCGCTTAGATTTATTGTGACCTACATCAGCGTTCCTATGTTGTTGTTTTTTTCTTTTTCATTATATATATATATTTTTTTCACTTTCACCCCTTTATCTTTCTACGTCTCCTTTCGTCTCTCTCTTTGTGTCTGTCTTTCCTTTAGTGTTATCGAATGGATCTGGCAAAGCCAGTGTTTGTGGAGACACTTTCTGTCTCAGCCACAGTGCACTGAGAAAGCTCTTAGGGCTGAACCAAAGACCTTGACTGCTTTTTGAAGCAGGCTGTCGCTGTATAATCGGTTAGCTTCCCTCAGAGGAAGGGGCAACACACACACACACACACACACACACACACACACACACACACACACACACACAGTGCACGAGGCAGGCAGCCCCTCATTACCGGGCAGAGCCCTGGTCCCTGAGGACTGGACCCAGCACCTAATCCTGTATTTGTTCTTGGGGACTGTATCTGTGATTCTCCATTGAATGGAATATTAAGCACCCAGGTCTTTTGTGGAGCGTGTAAGCCATTTGGCTCTATTCATCTATTATTTATCAGCCTGGCAAATATTTTATCAGCCTTAGCCTCTCATGACCCACTCTTATGTGAACCCCCCCCCCCTCCCATAAATGAAGAAAAAAATAGGGTTCAGTTTCAGTTTTTTCCAATTTATCTTCCTTTTCTTTTTGCCTCATTTGTTCTAAAACCTGAACAAGGACACAGGGATTTGTATTAAGCTGAATTAGAGAAGCAAATATGTGAACTATTCCTCTGGAGTTCCCTCCAAGTTGCCTTATCTCGGGCACACTGCCACCTCCATCGCTTTGGAGATAGCAAATAAAAGAAAGCAGGAATCTAGATTTGCTTTATAAATCATTATCTAAGTTTCAATACCCCTCCTCCCCCTCCTCCTCCCCTCTCAGCCAACTCCCTCAAGCCAGCCACCTAGCCTGAGAAGAAGAGGAGCAGCGAGAGAGTGACTCCTGTTTTTCCTTTCAACCTGAGAGTAAATCAAGCCAGTTGGGGGGCTCACCTTGAGGCCTGGCGGAGATAATTGGAGTTGGTTAGCGAGGTGTTCTGTGCCATTACCTCCTGGTACCAGCGAATGACTGGGGCTTGTCTCACACTCCCAGAGGAGAAATTGTCCTGCCTGCTGGTCCCCCACTAAGTGTGTGTGCACGTGCACGTGCCACGTATACATATGTGTGTATGTACAGTATCTCCACACCCGAATGCTGACCTCTCTTCATCACAATTTAATGGCCCCTTATCGTCGTCACCTTGGTAAAGGGAGTAGGGTGGGGTGGTTCAGATAGCAGTTGTTGCACCAAGCATCTCACTTTCACACATTAATATTCATAGCATTGATTTATTTTCTGAATTAACAAAAAAACAAACTGTTTGCCAGGGAATTAATCCTGACAGGAGCGTGGCATTGTGTTTTATTTGAAGACGGCAGGCAGCGGAAATATGCATATGCAGATACACAGAGCAAGACACCAATTAAATGTTGATTAAGTCTTAACTATTGTGGCGCTGGGTGTATGAGAGATTGCACAGAGACGATAAAAAAAGGATCATTGCTTTTTTTTCTCCTGGTCAATATGAAAAATGAACGCAGTTAAGGCAAACAAGCAGGGAGGCGCGTGGACGCACACGCACACAAATGTTGTGTTGTGAGCTTTTCACATGTCCAGGTTTAACATTTGTGAGGGGTGGGGCTCTTTCTTTGCAGCCACCAAGCTTGCCCTCTTTTGGCCGGTCATCTGTGACACTGTGTGTGTCAGTGAGCAGGGGGTCTCCTGGTAGTTGTGCCTGCGTGCGTGCGCGTGTGTGATAGTGTGTGTCCGCTTCACACATTGACTGTGAAGCTGCAGCAGTATAACAGCGGCTGCTGCTCCAGGGTCCCGGCGGCATTGGCCTAGCCCGCAGTCTCTCTTGGCTAACTCATGTTTCATTCTTTGGCAATTTGCCCTAATGAAGTCCCGCAGGAGCCCCTCAGACCTCTGTTCTCTTTCCATATTTAATCATGTTATTTTAATCTGGGGGATGAGCTAACGCCTCTTTCTCCTGCCGTGTGTGTGTGTGTGGGGGGGGGTCTGTGTGTGTGTGTGTGTCTGTTGCAGGTCATTACTATAGCTGGGTTTTCATGTCAAGAGGGGAGTTCTGGCTTTAAGACAATGGGAGCCAACAACGTTAATTTTATGTGTAACGTTGGCTTGACAATGTAGAGAGCATCTCTATGAAGGAACGTCATCTTCACATGATCGCTTTTCATTGTTTGTCAAAAAAGGGGTTAATTATTCCATATTTTCTCTTTAATTTCTTAGTCATCGTAGTTGGGGTAATTTAGATTTTTATGCGTGCTGTCAGCCCTGCCAGGCCCACTCTGCTGCTTCATGCAGCTCGCACCACAATTCCTTACTTACTTTGGAACTTTGAATAATTAATTATTGACATTGAATTGTTCCCATTTTTCTGTGTTAAATAGCTTTTTCTGACTCCAAACTGTTGTAAATTCTGTTTTAAAAGCCATGTGCCGTACAACAAACCAGTGTTTACTCTACAATAAGTGCAGGGGGATTACTAGTTTCACGTAGCCTTTGTGTAACGGAGTTGTCGCGTATTTTCGTGTCAGCCCTTTCTATCGTTTCCTTTTCGCCTCCCCATCGATCTCCCCTTCCTCCGCTGCGCTGCTTTCATGAGGTTAAAGACGCGCTCCTGTCGAGTTGTTGATCTCCAGCGCTCAGTCTGTTCTTCTCTTCCTCCAACAATAGTTTGCAGGTCTTGTGTTCATCACAGCACTAGACAAGTCAGTGTAACGTGTTTCTACCAGGATCAAAGGCTAGCAACATGTTTGTCAATGATAACTGGGTGAAATCAAAAGCACAGTACAACACATCAACACATCAATAAAAGGCATCAGAATATCAGCCGTCTCATTGCAGGTCTTTTGAAAGCGAGATATTGGGATGGTATTGTTGCTGTTTCAATGGAGCTCCTCTCTTTAAACGTACATATCCTGTCTTGAGTTGTAGTTAAATAAGATGCACAGGTTTATTAGGAACAAGGAAAATCAAAAACTGTGATATTTAGTGCGAGCTGATCTTCGCATCCCAGCTTTCTGGGAGTTCATCCGTAGAGTGAAGCATTGTTTTTCTATTCACTTTTCCTTTCCCTTTGTTGCTTTCCTTAGTTAACTGCATGCATCCATGGTGCGGCTGCTATGCTCTTTCCCATGTACTGGCAGCACATCTTCATCCCTGTCCTCCCCCCAGATCTTCTGGACTGCTGCTGGTAAGGCTGACCACCTCTGAAGACAAACACACACCTGATGTACACACCGGCAGGATCACACTGTAATAAATGTCCACCTCGCACACGCGCACGCACCTGACACACGGTCAACACGCGTGTGCTGGTCACGCGCTGAGCTCCGTGGCCGAAGCCTCTGTGTAAAAGTGCAGGCACACATGTTCACACGTTCCCCGGCTTGTTCTCGTGATCCCTCTCGTGGCGCACCTTCTCCGGTGTGGCCCCTCAACATAATGAACGGCCTGGATCCACCGTGCTCCATATTTCATAGCAGTGCTAGCACCACACTCTCATCATTTTATCCCTCTTAGGGGTTTATTACCACCCATCCGGTGCAAATCCAATAAATCTGAATGAGCCTGTTTGAAAATGAAAAAAAACTAGCCTACTCTAAGTAACAGCTCATCTACAAATGCTCATGTGTTCAGCTCTAGGTCAGTACATGTTTAAAAAAACTACAAAGTGTGGAAGTCAGCTAATATAAAAGGATCTTTTTTTATTCAGTGATGATAGTTCATATACTTACAGGCTTTTACCACGAGGGATACAGCAGCGTTAAGAAACTATTCATCACTGACAGTAAAATGTGATTTTCAACACTCTGTGAAGCCTCATCGTGATCTTATTTAATCTCAGGGTTGTCCTCCATGTGCTGATTGAATAACTAAATTACAGTATATCACATGGCTGTGTGTGTATGTGTGTGTGTGCAGCACATCTGAGTTTTTGAGCATATTGGTATGTACATGTGTATTTATCTGGATAAACGTTGATGAAAGTCAGCGCTGTATATTCATAAAGCACAGGGTAATGGCTATGCTGCAGAGCTACAGGCCTGCTGCTTGTTTTGCTGTTGCTTTAAGTTGATTACAAGCCTGTGGCTTCTGAATCATTCGGGGCCGGGAACACACTGACCCAAAGTTATCCAATTATTGCTGCCTCTGTAAACCTCATCATAAAAAATGCTTCCTATTATTCGACTGTTTCTGTTGATTTTATTCGTCTTGGTAGACTGGAAGCATGCTCTGTGATTCAGTCTGTCCCTGCTGCTAACTTATGAAGATAAATGTGACATAATGTAACAATAACCATGCGAAACTGATTTATTTAGCGCAGAGCTTTGGCATTTTTTCGCCTCTGCTTTTTATAGGAAATGTTCCAGGTTTTGCATACAAAGATCTTACCAGGGGAAAAAGTTTTATTAGTAGTGGTAGTAATAACAGTAAGTGGCCTTCAGTTTGCAAATATTGTTTCATAGATCATAAAGAATATATAAAATTATTGTAATAGAAGTCTTATAATACACAGATCCTCAGTGAATATCCTGTAATTTCAGCTATTCCTGTTCAACCTTTCAGAAATGTCTGTTTAGAAATGGATTAAATATTAAAATTAATTTAATGCAGTACATAAAACTGACCATTTTCAATGTATAATTTTAATTGAGGTAAAAGTGTGAATTTAGTTTTAGTAGTTATTGTAGCCACACACTCTTGTAAGTTCTGTTGTTCACATCTGTTTTCCTCTCTCCATCCACAGTGCCCCCATGCCATACTTTGTGGGTGTTCACCTTAGTCTGCTAGAGGTACGTTTCATCTACGCAGTCAAATCTATACGTGTAGACATGTTCATTATTATACTGTATATGCACAATTATGCTTGTTGCGTCAAGCTGATGTGTATGTATTATATATATATATATATATATATATATATATATATATTATAGAGTTTTTATTGGCAGAGGTGTGTTACTGTATGAATTTCAGTGTCTGTCTGGGTGGATGTGTTTCTCTAAATCACCTGTAAATGTTTAGTTTTCTCTCTGCACCAATGACCAGCCAGTGCTGCATCAATTTAGATGACGAGATTTTTTTAATTTTGGGGGGTTAATTTATAAAATTCCACCAACTCATTTTTGGCATTTTTAACACATTAAATAAAAAAACAGACAGAATGTCTTTTTTTCTTTGTTTTTTTCTTCTCATGCACTTTAAACAATAGCCAGAAAAAGAAAGGCAGAAAAAGCATCTGCAAACAAAGAGCTTTTCTATTTCATTGTTAAACCCTGTGTGGTGGTTGGGGGGCAAGCCGTCACCAGCTCTGCTGTTGTGTGTGAATGCACCTCGCCAGCACATGCACATTTTGCACTTGTGTATAAGTGTTAGTGTTTGTGTGTGTGTGTAACTGTGCAAATGCATATGCTGTAATGCACGTGTGTGTGTGTGTGTGTGTGTGTGTGTGTGTGTGTGTGTGTGTGTGTGTGTGTGTGTGTGTGTGTGTGTGTGTGTGTGTGTGTGTGTGTGATATTTGTCTGACAGTTGCGGCAGTGGCAGTATTTATCACACTCTGCATCCGTGACAGACCCCCTTTCCGCCACTACATAATTAGTCCAGATCAGCATGTGAGCCTCCACTGCACAGGCTGTCACAAAAGTGACAAACTAGAAATTCACACACTAAGCTGCCCCCCCTCCCTCCCGACTCACACACACCTGCCTGCATCCTGCACCACACAAAATAATTGTTGAGTTTGTCGCAATCAGGATACACAGAGCACAGCCTGACGGTGCTGTTGTGGATGCACAAGGGTTTGGTGCAAAGCTACCTTTTCCTTTTCTATTTTTCTTTGTTAATGTGTGATCTCTACTTTTGAATGTGATTAATATGTTTTCTCTTTACTGGACGCCAGTGACCTGTTTACTTAGAAACCAAACTAAGAGTTTAAGATCTTAAAATGTTACAATCTGCTTTTATTAATTAACCAAAATGTAGGAGTTGGCTTCCTGTTATATGCACAGAAATGCATATAATACATATTAGTTTTAATTTAATATTTTTTTCAATCTTGTTTATAATGTGATTTGTTTAATAAGGTGCGATAGTTGTGTTTGTAATTATCATGGGAGGGTTTAATGTTGCTGACAACACTGCACGTTTCCTCTGTTAGAGAGTGCAAAGTCAATCACTGGAGGATGTGGTCTTTCTGAATGTGGACACAAATACCCTGGAGAGTCCATTTGATGACCTGCAGAACCTGCCCAGTGACGTGGTGAGACACACACACACACACACACACACACACACACACACACACACACACACACACACACACACACACCTTTGAGAGCTCCTCAACGTTTATAGTCTCATTACACTTGACACACAGAAGGTTCATTTCAAGTCTCACTTGCGTAAATCCACATTCTCTTGTCCTCCAATGCACCCTCATACTCAGATACACACACACACACACACACACACACACACACACACACACATGCAGAAACTTGTCAAAGTACAGCTCTGTCCCCTCCCCACATCATTAATGACTGCAGTACTGGCTCCTCAGATTGTGGCTGTCTAAAGTAAACTCCCGTCGCGCTGTATGACGCTTGAAGGCGAACAGCATTCCCCGACCATCAGAGGCTTGTGGGAAAATGTGCAACTCCCTTCCCTTCATCTCCATCCATTCTAATCATTATTTCACAAAGTCTTGCATTTCTGCCTGCCCACTGGCACGTTTCGGAGAGCGAGAGATAGGAGGAGGGAACAAGGCAGCGAAAAGAAAAGGCAGAGATGGGTGATTTTCTAGGGGGAGAGAGTGGGAAGAAGGGGGCCAATTACCAGTGTGGGCAGTAAAGCCACCTGCCAGCGCATCGTCTCTTTAATTAATGGAACACGGACGCCGGTCAGTGCTACAGGAAGCATCACCACGCCGTCAGGGTCATTCACACACATTCCCCCTCGCGCGCACACACACATACACACGTGTGCACAGAAAACAACACGGTTGCCTGTCCTCCCTTCCGTTTTTGAAGCAGGGATGTGTTTGTTTAGATATCTTTCTGGGCGTGTGCATTAGAGCTCCTCTGCGAGGCCCATGCCGAGGCTGTGCACGCACAACGCCAACAGTAAAGGGCTCAGGTTCCATCGCCTACGAGACTCCTGCCCCGCCAGCAGTATATAATTCAATCCGCTGCCCAGCAGACTCCAGACCTGCTCACACTCCCACACTTCTCTGGTTTTCCTGATTTAGCACTGCTCAGCCTACTAGAATGCCTCCTTACTACCTGCAATAGTGCGATCTTTGCTTCGTTTTATACCATTTCCTGCCTATATTTCAGCCCGTTTGCCTGCCTTCCCCATCGCCTGCCTGGTTGCCTGGCTCCTCAAGTTTCATGACACCTGCCTGCCTTCTTGTCTCTCTCTCGCTCTCGCTCTCTCTCTCTCTCTCTCTCTCTCTCTCTCACAGTACTTGCCGCCAGCCTGGACGTTTCTTGCACCCGCTGCTGGCTTCTCATGCTTCCCTGCCTGTGTGCCTGTCTGGCTGCACTACCTTTCTCTCACTTCCTGTCTGCTTGCTTTTCAGCACCCAGGGACTCCAGCCCTAAATTAAATTGCAAACTGAGTTTGTCATAAAAAGGAGTCAGGGCTTCTGAAACGCGACAAGCAGAGAGAAAAGCCTTTGTCTTTGCCATGTGATAAATTAAGTGGCAGGCTCAGACCTTTTTGCTTTGATCCCCTACTCACCATTTTTCCTGACTAATGACAGAACATAGCCGGCATATCATGTCAAATTACACCACCTCAAACAGAAACTGACGTTAATATATTTATTGTAACAAATTGTTGTTGTTTTTTATTCCTATTCATATTTTTTCCCTGTCTCCTCTTATCTCCTCAACGAGGCTAGAGGATTAATAAGGAAGCGAGCAGGTACTAATTGAGCGGAATTCCAGGTCTCTTGTTAGTTTGCTTGTTAGTGATGAGGACATGCCACATGGCATTTGATGTTTGTGTTTACACACGAGGAGATGTTTGAGGCATTGTGCAGTTTGTCAAATAGAGACCTGAAATCTTGATTAATGCTGAGCGATTCTCTGCCTGAACCGAGCCGCCGCGTGTTGTTTCATAGCCATTAAAACCACTCTTCCCTCCGCTCTAATTCTCACTGTAACACTGGCTACTTAACACTCAAGCTTTATTCAGTGTGAAGCCGAAGCCTTGAGACCCATGAAGCAATGATTATTCTCTCTTTAAAAGCCGAGCGTCACTTTGTACGATGTATAAAGCATGAAGTGGATAAAAAGGTAAGGGCCACCGGCGGCTTTTGGTGCGTATTTGAAGCCTAACTACGAGGGGAAAACAAAGCGCTCTGATGTTGATTTAAGCAAACCTTTAGAGATCGGTCTAATTACGGCAGCGCCGGCTGTGAGCACATGTGGACTCCATTACGGGGCTCGGCTGACCAGTGGCCGTGCTTTTAGCAGGTTCAGAGTTCACAGTTGTCCTGAATTAGCCACCGTCTTTCAGACAGGACCCCTGCATCGGCTCCACAAGTGCCCACCCCTTAATGCGCTCTTCCTGCAATTTCACACATAATATTTCAGATTTATTGGCTATTATACATGCTTCCATGCCAGTAGCAGTTCCGTTTAGTAAAAAGGGTTAGATCTGAATGAGAGCTATTGGTGATGGATCAAGAAAAGGATGCAGCGATCTTTGGAGAATAGCTTGACATTTTTTTTTAATTGGAAATGTCACATAAATCAAAGCGTTAATTGTGCTTTTGTTGTCCGTTTGTCTAATAAATGCTCAGGGCTTTTTTTAGACATTTGAAATAAATCACATCACATCAAAAAAATCATTTACTTTAAGATTTGTCACAAGTCTCACTCTAAACATTTCCTAATATAAGCAGCAAATACTGTATGTGTGAGAAACCCACATCTGTGTTGCTTTAGTTTGTGTTTTTTGCCTCTTGTTTTTGACAGACATTGTGATATTATTAGAGAAACACATTGTGTTTTTTTACATTATAATTTTAGCATGTTTTTGTATATTTTTAGATTCCTTAAGTTTCACTGAAAGTTTCAATAGTTTTTACACATTAATAAATCATATTAATCTGAGGAGGCTGTGCTGGTGTCAGTAAAATCAATGTGTTGACAAGCACACTGAAAAGAAATACTCTGAAATAAACTGTAGTTTTTCCCTGGAAGATCAAGGTATTTGCGTTTCTTTTTCTGAGATCTGCAGTTCCTCTTCCGCACAGAGATTGTGCTGATAAAGTTATAATTGGCTTTTGGTTGGTGGAGCTGTTTACCGCGCTAGTCATTAAAAGTATCCAAGAATAGCAAATTAGGAGTCTGTTAATTCTGAAAACAAACAGTGTGTGACTGAGTCGGATTTTTATTTGATCCCCGCAATTGATCTCAAACCAGTGACGGAGGAGTTTTTTCATGTATTATTCTTTCTGTGCCACATATTCAAGGTGAGGTCCTACAATGCAGCTTACATCTTTATTTTCTGATGCTCTTTTTCACATCACAGCCTAATTCCTTCTATTCTCCACCTCTCTGCCTCTCGCTGCTTTGCTGACACCGTGTACCCATACATTCCTAGCCTTCATACATTTGATCATTTGTATTCCCAATCAAGGGGGGAATTTACAGCGTACACTCCTACTTCCTGTATTTCAAGCCGGCATTTGGAGGTTTACAAATGAATGAGGGGGTTGAGGTTGTGTCTGCGCGCCTCTCCTGAGATCACCTGGCACACTTAATCAAACATCGCAGCTTTAATTTGGTGTTCAGTTTCCAACGCTCCCCGAAAACAACATCTACATCATCATCTACAACAGAGTGCAGCCGACAGCAGGAAAACACTGGCGCAGTCAGATGCGCAGACACACACAGGCACACCTACACGTTGTCAGCCAGGAGTGTTCATCAGTGACGCTCAGATCTAATTTAGAAGTTAACTTCAGCTACTCACAGCTTTTTGGTTTGTCCACCAGTTTTCCCCCCATTGTAAGTTTAGATGCAGCCAAGTATGTTTCATTTCACTGGTGAATTCCCAGTACAGCTGAGCCCCTGATGTGCTGCACTAACTAGAGGGTAGCGCCGTGCTGGGAATGTGCTTGCTCCACCTCACTTCCTTACTGTACTTTACCAGAATCGGTCTTCGTTTCTACACTAATGTCACATGCTCCGAGCAAAGTATTTGATTTTGTTGTTGTTGTTGTCGAGTATCTACTTTAACAACTGCTAAATTTAAGCCCTGCTCATTTGAAACATTCACAGGTTGAAATTGTTTTAAACGACGCATAGACGCTTTCCTCCATGTTAGCAGCCCATCATTTACTCACGTGGAGTTAGAAGCTGCACTTCATTTTCACATAGTCGTTCTGCCGGCAGTTCACTTTGGATTAGGAGTCAAAAAGGGAGAGCAGCATCACCCACTGCGTTGGTTATTGAAGTGAGAGATGACATTTAGCTGTAGTTAATTATGTATGCAAAACTCAGCCGCTCAGCTTCTATAAGAGGTCAGCTTGACAAAGTAACCCCACACCGGGAGAATCTCATGGCAATGAGGAACACACACACACACACACACACACACACACACACACACACACACACACACACACACACACACACACACACACACACACACACACACTCTTTTTCCTCTTTCCTTTCTCACTCTTGTTCCTTCTGCCTGGCTAATATATTGTATTGCATGTACTTAACAGCTAATCAACATGGATCACTTGCTATAATAGTAATTCATTTTAGTTTTTTTCTTATTACACAATAATTTTATCCAGTCATCTTGCTAATTTAATATTCACTCCAGCTATTGTGACTTGTGACTATTTGTTTAGTTTTCTGGAGACTACAGTTGCCTCCATGCATCAGCTTTTATATCCCCATGATTGTGCAGTTAAGACTAAAAAGAGGTTACACAACAGATTTTGCGATTTTATTTTAAATTAAACAAGCTCATTTTCCGGATTTCAGATTTTATGTTCACTGTGTACCTATAGAGGCGTGTGTTGAAGTATATGCTTCGCTCTCTTTGTGTCTTTGTTCAGATTTGTGTGTGTGTGTGTGTGTGTGTGTGTGTGTGTGTGTGTGTGTGTGTGTGTGTGTGTGTGTGTGTGTGTGTGTGTGTGTGTGTGTGTGTGTGTGTGTGTGTGTGTACAGTTCAGACTGCAGCACATCAAAAGAAAGTGGGAGATTTTCATAACTATTTTTTTCTTTGTAGTTCTTTAATTGCATCCCCATGGCTTTCTTTCCCTGGACAGAATCTTAAACAAAACATTCTTTTTTTGTGAGAAGAAACCCAACTTTTTATTTTTTTTTTTAACAACAGACAAGTGTCAGGGTCGTTATTTGGGAGGGTTCTATGCTCTAGTGAAAATTTAGTGGTAAATCCTAAATATATAATCAGAGTTTTGAGTGAAACTTTTTCTTTTTCTTTTTTTTTTAAATGTACTCAATAGTAAATGCAATGCTGTTGGCCAGGCTGTTACATTTAGTCTTGCTTTGTCTTCTTTTGTCAGCTTAAAGTGGAACTTCCATCCAGTAGTACATCCAGTAGTTAATTACAGCAGTGACCAGGTTTGGCGTGCTCTGGTCATCTCTCTGTAAACAGCAGATACGCTGCATATCATGTAGTGTTATGTTCTACATGATGAGCATTTGTTAGACTGGGCGTTGCAATGGAGCAGAAGCTTTTTATTCTAAAGGTCTTTGTGTTTTGGTCAACCTCTTGTGACATTATTTTATTGTGGTTTTCTCCAAAAGCTTGTGTTACAGTAAAGGTGCTATATATAAATATATACAGTATGTGCACTACCTCCGCATTCAACAACTGAGAGGAGTTTTGTGCAAACATCCAGCGAGACGCATGCACACGTTCACACAGATGCCTGGTGTCGCCTACCGTGGTATCATCCCTTACCGTCAGCCTGGGATCATCATTGCACCTGCTAATTACCATCTCCAGCTGGAGAGTTAAATGGAGATCTGTTGTATCTCTGACCTTTGACCTCATGCTCTTTATGTGACGCATTTCAAACCCTGTTTGGGGCTGGTTGGGCTGGGCCTTAATGAGGCCCCATGTCTGCCCTCTGTGGGCTGTGCGCCTTGGATGCCCCGCTTTCATCCCCAACCATCTTCCCTTGATGTAAATTGAAAAGATCACAGCTATGGGGAGAAGACCTGTACTGGAAAGGCCTCTCTGCATAGATTATAAATATCATAACTCGACAGTTTTTTTTTTCCTCCTTCTCCCCCCAACCACCCACTCTCCTCTCTCCTCCTGCCACCCCTTCTCTGCACAATGCCATAGTTCTAATTGGACCCAATGGGGGATTCTCTGTCTTTGATCTCGTCACCGCCACTGTGACTTTACACTAAAAAATGTCACTGCCAAATAGGGTTATCACCTGTAGAGTCTGGCCTTCCTCTGATGCCTGCACGCATCTCGTTAGCTTCGCTCAAACTGTAGAAGTTAATTAGTTTGACAGCGCTATTAGCGTGGAGGCATACCTGATGATTGTGGTGTAGGCGCCGCATTCAGGCCCAGTTACTGAGGGCAGTGTTTTTCTAATGGCAAAAGGGAGAGTCTGGCATTTGTCATGCTCGACTACTGTATTTGCTACAGTATATAGGTGACAAATTAATTGATCACTGCATGACAAGGGAAGAATATTTTTATCATTCCTAATCTGACTCATGAGTAAACTTGAAAATAATCACTTTATCACCCATTTTTCTCCAATTCGTGGAAGCAAAAACACAAGTGATTGTGTCCCCACCTCATTAAAAAGTGTTTGCCACTGCAGTGCTCTCACCCGTTCAAAGCTGCTGCACAGAAACGCGCGTGCAGAGTAAACTCCGCTATCCCATCTTCTCTGACAGTCTTTGGGGTATGCCTCCCCCTCTTAGACTGACATTGTGTTCGCTTTGATTCTTCCCCTGAAAAAAAAGACAGTTTAATGATTTGCAAGGATGAAAAAAAACTCTGCGAAAATGCACATAAACATTAAATATTAATTACAGAAAGGGCTTTACATAAACATAAAAGCATTTAGCACAATGAGTGGATATGGAGATGACACTTGTTAATTTAACCGTGATAAACTTTCTGTTTGATGCCTGGGAGCATTTGCAATGGCAGCAAAGGATGTTGTGGAGAGTGAGAAAGCTCAAGGGAGAGGAATCGACGCTGTTCGTTTTGTCTTTGTCCCAGTTTAAGGCCGCCACTGTCTCCGTCTCGCTTTCTTTCCTTCCCGCTCAGCCTCCGTTTCTTTCTGCCCGTCCTCCGTGTGAGCTCCTACCACTTTGCTTCTCCTCCCTGAAGTTTCCCCCGCATTGGCTAATTGCATACGCCAGACCGTGATATCCCCTCAACGCTGCAGCTTCACAGCGTGATATGTTTGACCACCTCTGTCTGAAATAGACCTGATCAAAATTTTATCACATTACACATGAACCGGGTCATTTAATGGAAGACACAAGCTCAAATTTCCCCCAGCTTTTATCTTTCCTCGTCTTCCTGCCCACAACTGCGGCTGCTGCTGCCAGTGGCAGCATTGGAACTAATGATACTGTTAAATGTGCAAATGTTCTTTGTTGCTTTACAGAGGTGAGGCGTCTCATCATTATCAGACCCTGATCACAGAACCATCAGCGCCCAGGCCTCACAATGCAGCATGATCAAATGCACTGGTGAAATATGTGACAATGCGGCGTTAAATCTGATGGGCATTGTTTGTGGTCGTTCCACACAATGCTAGCTCTGCGTGTGCAGCTGCTTTTCTCACCCCGTGTTAACGGAGCTTAAGTGGAGAAACTGGTTAATCAGCCTTGTTGCAGTGTCCACGGGCATCAGATCCTTACTATCGCAGGTCAGCTCTGTAGGCGGGTTTATACAGAAAGAACCATTTTAGCATTTCTAGCCTGTTGTGAATGAAATGATTGTTTGTGAGCGTTATAGAACAATGCAAAGCAACAAAGTTATTCAGCCAGGTATTATAATTAATCCATCTTCACTAATTGAGGTTGAAGGTTAACCTTATAGGGTTCCTCCTTTTAAATCGGATTCAGGTTGCTGCCGCTAACAGCCCACACTGAGCTGCATTACCGCGATGCAGACCTCCAGTGCAACCCAATCAAACGTCGTACTTTTGTGCTAAGCTGGCACAGCCCACACAGAGAGCGGCAGTCCCTTGCTATCGCTGCCTCCTCCTCCTCCTCGCTCTGCCACAACAGTCAGACTGCTGCTGAGCAGGTGAGGAGAGACTCTTGACAACTTCCTTCCCAGACTCCCCAGGGCCCAGTGGCCAGGGTGAATCCTTTGTCATCCTAAAACAAGCTCGGGCCTGCTGCTCCTCCACTCACGCTTGGAGTCCTGAAGACAGAGCCAGGAGAGGGTAAAATAATTAAAGATATTTTATGTCAAGAGTCCTTTTCAAGAGGGGGTCGGGAGAACCAGCGGGGGAGGGAGGAATAGGAGGACTGGAAAGAAAGAGAGTAAGAAATGGAAGAAGTGAAAAGGCAAGAAGGTGATGGGTAGGAGAGAGAGGGAGAGAAGAAGAGCAAAAATGTGAGTTTCCATTTCCTCTCCGCTGCCCCCCCTTCTCTGCTCAATTAGCAAAGCAGCAGGTGCTCCCAGCAGCACAACAGATAAGCTTGGAGGAAAGACTCAAGCTTTTCCCTTTCTCCTCTTTTCCTTTTTTGAGATGACCTGCAAATGTGATACTTCACACCCAGAATGGGCTAGCTGTTTCCTCCACCAATTTCAGAGGTGATAATTTAACTTTTACCCCTCTGTCTCTCCTCTCCTTCCTCCCTTCCTTCACCTCTCTTCCCCTCACACTCCGCCTCTCTTTTTTATCCCCCACATTCTCTCTCTATGCTTTCCACCAGGTGTCCGCTCTGAAGAGCAAGTTGAAGAAGCAGTCAACAGCAACAGGATGTGGTGTGGCGAGAGCCTTCCTCAGAGCGCAGGCAGTTCTGTTTGGATCCTACCGAGATGCCCTCAGATATAAACCAGTAAGGCTCCAGAATCAGTAATCACCATCTGATCTTTTTTGCTTTGTCTTATTTTGGGAAGATACACTTCACATGTTCAGTCTTGTTCTGAGACATTAACAATAACTCTTACCAAATTCAGATAAGTAACTGTAAACTATGAGTTTTGTCTTTAATAGAGGACCCTTTATACCCAACTCTGTTGTGATTATGCCGGCACACAAGCACAATTTATCAGGCACATTTCAACGATGCTCCTGCTTTGGATTATCAGACATATAAATGCAAACTTTTCTCAGCATAATTGTCACAGATTGGATTATTCGCAGTATTAGTATTAGTTTTTAGTATTCGCAGACATGAATAAAGTAATGTGGCATGCACATTGTAACCACCCCGCTGGCACCTGGTTGGACTAGGGCAGGTCTGACTGAAGGTAAAAGGTGTGCTTTGACTCAGAGTGCAGAGCTGAGGTGGGCCTGTCTGAGGCACTGAAATGTTAGAGCAGCTGAAAAGAGTCAGGACGTTCCCTTTGAAGATCCCTTTTAGCCACCTTTGGTGTTTTACTATCCTTTACTTAGACCCCCTAACATTTCTTTTCTATATCTTTTCTGCTTATCAAGTTTGACTCGGAGCAGAGCAAACTACAGCATGTCCTGTTTGTCAAATAGCGAAGCCTTTGTTCTTTTGGCTTTGAGATTAATTGGATTTTGTGGACTGCTGGAGTCAAGATGCTACATTATTGATGCTGTCTCTCTTTTTTCGTATACAGACAGTATATGAACAAACTGCCTCCCCCTTGACTCTAGCACTGAAGCCCTGTGTGTATGTGTGAGCGCAACATGCACTAGCGTCTCAGTTCAGTCATGCTCCTTTCGTGTTTTCTTTCTTGGTGCCATATTTTTGTGGGTGCCCAACAACGATAACTTTTTGCCTTTGAAATGCGCTTCTTTGCTGGCGGGTGGTTAAACAGCAAAGATGGAAATAATATTAAATTGTGAAGAAGAATTTAATTAATCATTTTCAGCCCAATATTTATTGTGGACAAAGCATGGACACTGGTCTGTACATATGAGTTTCAGGGATGTATCAGTTGTCCACCACTGCTTTATACTGTATACAAAAGCACAAAGGTTTTTTTTACTTCGTTAAATCCCAACCATCTAAGGGCAGCAAGAAATATGTTGAAAAAAATGCAGCGACCACTGTGTTTAGGTTTGCCTAGATGAGGCCAGTTTGCAGCATAAATCCATAGCATTCCACAGCAGACCAGTCAGTGGTCGCTCTCCATTGTGCAGTTTGATACTAAAGGCGTGAACTGTGCCAAGTATTTATCTTTTTGTAATGTGAGCTACTATAGATTTAAACTGGTGGGGTCATTTGGCTGGTTGTTTTATGCAGCTGGTAGAACTCATCTTCTGCAGATATGTGATGCTCTTTGTTCAGACGGTGCGGCCGTGCATTATTCAGATGACAATATGATTCCCTGAAACGGAGCACGACTAGTTGTCATGCATCACCATGATTGACACGGCGGTTCTACGGCAGTGAGGTGGGCACCGTGGCTGACTGCATGTTTAGGTATCACCACGCCATCTGATCCCGAGTCGCCGTCACCCAGGCCGTTTGCATTGACATGAACCAAAATAGCAGGTTTGCTTGGAGACGCCCACACAGCGTGCTGTATGTACGACTTGCCTGCTTAAAGACGCCAGTGATGGTCCCTGTATTCTGATATTTATATCAGACTGCTCATCGTTGTTTTAAGCCAAATAAAAGACAGAGCTGAGCTGCGAACTGTTCTCTACGGCTCCATATGTCTGGGTAGAGGGGAAGGTGTGGGTGCGAGGCGGCACTCGGCTTTAATTTCCAGATGATCTAATACTGTAAAATGATAATGAGCTGAAACGTGATCAGCTGATTTATACAGCACTTCTTAGGTCATCAATTTTATCTCACAGCACTGCTCCCCAGGTGCCTCTCACCAGCATAAAGTAGCACGAGAGTCTGGCAGAGAAACCTGGAAAAGCAATGAAGACTCATTTTTACCACCGGTGATGAAGCCAAGTCGGTTTTGTGGATGTGTATATTACATTTTTGTGTGGTTGAGACAATTTAAGAGCAGAATATGTAACCAGTTCAGATCATCCAAGCAGTTATGAAATCAAAGGTAGTCTAGACAATAAAGCTTTCCACACTGAACATTGTTATTGAGGAACATAACAGCTGCTTTTTCATAACTTCTTTTACTGTAAACTAAAAAACTTCTAGAGTGAGGAACAAAACTTTCTATCTACAGCATGTTGTGTTTAATTGTGTGTACTATAGTATGTATGTTTTTTGTATAGGTTCCTCTGTTTTGCCCAACCTGAGCTGGATACTGATCTAGATCCAGCCCTTAAAGTCATCTTAGGAAGCTTCTTTGTAGTGTAGTCAGTGGCTGCAGCAACCAGATGGAGACCGCATACGCGTATTCCCTCACTGAGACAATAACACCTTAAAAACTTTCAGTGATGTAAGTGGAGCAGTGTTCTTGTGATGTAATTTGGGCCACTGGTATCATCCACCCCTCCCTGAAAACGGGGCCAGTGTTGTTCAGTTGTTTTTGCGTGCCACGCTGCGCTTACAGCAGACAAAGGACATTGTTTTACACTAGAAGAATTTAGAGCATAGTTGAAATGTGTGAGAATAATGTTAATTATGAGAAAACATGAATTGGGAAAGGCTGCGGGGCTGCGTGTGATTGACCTGCGGTGGTTCTGTTGTCATCCTCCGTGTCTATAGCTCACAGGCCAACAGACATGATGTAAGAAATAGTAATAATGTGCTAATGTGTTAGTGTTGAATACTGAGGAGTTTACTGGTGCGCTGTCTCGTGGTTCGGGGAGACTGCCTCCACTCTGCCAGGGGAGCTGTTTAAATGGGACTGTTTTCTGTTCTTCACCTAATATTCTTCCTTCCCGGCTCTCTCTTAGACTAAATTTCTGTTTTCAGTCCTACTTAACTTGCAAATGAAGAAATTGGTTGAAATAGTTCTTTGTTGGATGATGTTTTTTTGCAGTGCGTAATTGAAATAAGCGTGATCTGAGTGTCTTAGTGCTGTGAATGATATTATAAACCATATTGTTTAGTTTAGACCCCCTGCCTTTCAAGCATCAAATGTTTCTGCCTTCCTTCGTGTGCCTCATTTCTGAACTACGTAAACATAGTGGAAAAACAGATTGGTACAAAAAAAAAGGGAGCCAGAATGAATTATAAATAATTGTTTATTTAAATTTTTGCCAATAATGTCTCTGTGGACTCGTCAGGGGGAGCCAATCACATTCTGTGAGGACAGCTTTGTGAACCACCGCTCCAGCACCATGAGGAACTTCCTGTCCATGGCTGTCAATCTGCAGCTCTTCAAACAGGTACCAACAGCTACGTGTGTGTGTGTGTGTGTGTGTGTGTGTGTGTGTGTGTGTGTGTGTGTGTGTGTGTGTGTGTGTGTGTGTGTGTGTGTGTGTGTGTGTGTGTGTGTGTGTGTCTGTGTGCGTGTGTGTGCGTGTCTGTGTGCGTGTGTGTGCGTGTCTGTGTGCGTGTGTGTGTGTGTGTCTGTCAGGGTTTCTGTTAAACAGCATTGAACACTAATTTGTGCAGAACTCATTTGATCTAGAAATAGTGGAAATTTTGCCCTGGAGACATTAAAAGACCTCCCTAATTTACAGTAGCCATTACTGTATATGCAGTAATAGAGGTGCTGTCATATGGTTCTGCAGATGCAAATAAAAATTGTGGGGTGATTATATGGCCAATATTAACATATTGCATTTGGGGTTATTGATTCCTATAATTTGTTAATTTTGGTTATCTCTCAATGCATGTCTTAATGTCTCTGGTTATAATAAAAAGTTTGAAACATTTGAAAATGTGACACTATAAATTCATGTGATGGTTGTTCTATGTCTTTAAGTTTTTAACAATAGCATACAAAAGTTAGGGAAACAAAAAATCTGATCCAAATTTTAAGTAAGATTTAAGTTATATACTGTATGCCTCTCTAGTAAATAGTGTAAAGTGTGTGTGTGTGTGTGTGTGTGTGTGTGTGTGTGTAATCCTTTATTCATGTATAGTTGCGTTAGTTTACCTTAAGATAACTCATGTATACTTAATGCCTCTCACTCCTCCCAAATCCCTTCAGCAGCACTAAACCCAGTCTGAGCCGCGTGCAGAGACACCTCTGGCTCCAAAGAAAATTTCCTCTCACCCCTTAAATTTTTCTTTGTGCTCTCTGACCTGTGATAGTACTGTGATTTACCCCCGAGAGCTCCAGCCCAGCGGCCCTCAATCGGCCTTTTGTTTCTCTGTACACTCTGCCCAGTCTATAATTTTCCCAGGCAGAGCAGATAGCGCGGAGCAGTTCAAAGCGTCCTCCCGGCTGGCTGCTGCCTCAGCGGTAGCATTGGGAAACAGGCCCTTATCTGCTCCTCCTCCTCCTCTCCAGTACAGGAGATGGGGCAAGCTTATCTCCTTCACTCCTCTTTTGACTAACGTGAGAGAGGCCAGCAGTCCACCCGAGCTCTACTCTGGCCATGACCCGCATCCTCTTGCAAACATTCATATAATACTCCGCCTGCATGGCCACACACAGGCACGCATAAATTTCCGTGCATATAAAAATAGTTTCTTGTAGGTCTGGTGTTTGGGCCAAAGGTCCGATCGTGCACCTCTGTAGAATTTACTAGATGCTAATAGGTAAATAATGACACAAAGACATGCAGAGGATCATTGTATTCAGAGAGAAACTATTGAATCACAAAATGAAGTTTTAATGTACAGTACAGGGTACTGAAGATCAGGTAACAAGCTGTGCTCACTGAGGTACCAGGAGAGAGGTGGTCGGTTCAATAATGGCAGATCCTGGATCAGATTTCTCCTAAGACGTTACTGTGTTTTCATAATGGTTTGTTCTAAATCATTCTAACATTTTCATATAACTGACATGGAAGTTCCAGGCAGAACCCACCACAGCTTATGGTTACCGTAGAAACACGGACACATCTTTTACAATCACATACCTTGAGGAACTAGTTAATTATTTCTCCTACATGTTTGTTTGTTTTGCTTATTCTTCAGCTACACTGAACAATCTGCGCTTTCCTTCCCAAAGGGATTGTTAACAGAGGGGAACCTCAGGGCGTCAGAGCCGCTGTGATTAAGCTACAGTACAGTAGTGTAAACAAACAGGTTGGGCTGCTCAGTTATCAATCAGCACGACTAGGCTGAAACGCTGACCTGTCTGACAGAGCCTGCCTCATATACCGCGTGTAGCATTCACTCTACGCAGCGGACGAGGAGTGGGAGGTGTCACCATCGGCTGCGTGATTGGGTCAAACCTGAGCCAAACTGAAGCCACGTTACTGAGATTAGTAGAATGCAGCACACGTTACCACACATGATGGTGAGGTGTTAACCTGACTTTGAGGTGTTACCGTCACATCAGGAAATTGCTTTTCTATAAGGCCTTTATTTAGTGGTGTGTTTCCTCCTCCTGTAAAGCAGCAGTTTGTTAATCACCTGGAAAGAGCAGCACCTTGGAAAGAGAAAATGTATGTAGTCCATAATATCTTGATAAAAATGAATAATACAGCATTCAATTCAGTTTCCTAAAATAATTCAATATAGTCTTTACTGTGCATTAGTGTGTGGTGGATGTGATCAAGTAGACAACAACTAACCCTAAACTCAAAAAAGTGTCAGTTTCACCTCCTACCGCGCGTCTCTCCTCCCCGCTCCGTCCACCAGCCCGTCTCCTTTCAGAACAGAACAAGTGGGAGCAATCTCTCGCAAGAATGCGGGGGAAACCTGTCGACATTAACCTGCTTCCTATCAACCGTCCTCTGCTCCTACGCGCTCACACGCCATCCTCACGAGCACGCTCACACACACGCCGGCTGTCACCCGTGTGTGTTGTGCTACTGGGGGCTGAGTCAACGTACTGTACTTGGGTCCTATTACTGACAAAACTAAGCTGTACACGGTTTTATTGAGTAGGCTGATAATTCACCACTGGGAGCCCTGTTAGACAGAACGCCTCCCATCAGCCAATAATGATCCATCATTCCTGCTGTACATGTATACGCACGTGGTTGTTAAAGCACCCTCATAGACGCAGACGTTTCAAAACCAAATGGTTTGATTGAATATGGGATTGTATGGTCCCGCCCCCCGTTTCAAGGCATCCATAAGTATAATAAATGTTTTTACAAGCAAGATAAGAATAATAGACACAACACCTCAAATAGCTGCTGCGTCTTTGCTCAGGAGAAGCTTCTAATGGTCGGAATTCATTATAGAAAGCTGCATCTCAGTCGGCGCAGCAGAACATCGAGCCAGTTTTCATGCGATCCCGCGTTCAGCTTATTAAACGTAGTTTTTAATGCACCGGTGGCAGTTTTAGGAACAGTATTTGGTACAGTACAGTATGTCTGACTGGTACTGTACGGTATGTACAGTTCATCTGCACTTTGAACACCCTGGGCGTTCTTCCTTTCGTCCTTATCTACAGTGAGTGCTCATTCTTTGGTAATTGGTGAGCCGTTAACAAGCTTCCTGCAGCTTGTGCGACAGGATTTCTCAGTTTTTAGGATCATACTCTACAAATAAAACCACATTTCCTTCACACGCTCCCTGTGTGTCTCTTTAACAGAACCTCAGTACTTTCCTTGTCCCAGTTTATGGCTCAACAATTCCAGAGTTGAAAATAAATGTAGACCCCAGTGACTGACTGGTCCATGAGTCAGTAATGCCGGTGGCCAGATGGGACGACTCGGCCTCTAATGTGTCCAACAGCAAGAAAGAGAACATGCAGAAATGCAGCAGGCTTCACCGCTAAATGTAGAGCTTGGTTTTTACTAATCGGTTCTTCATGCCTTGGTATCAGTTAAATTTGAAGTGTACACTGTAAACTGGGCTTGGGCTGATTTGGTAACAGGAAACAATCAAAGCAGAAACACTGGCGTTTGTTCTCGTACTGACAGAATCTGAATACCTGCTAATTATTAGTTTAATCTCCTGCTACTAACTGGCTGTTGCACCGTTTGAATGGACCTGGACTGAAACGTCTTTGTCTAGGATTCTGTTTTTCTGTTTCTTGGTGGCACACTCTCCAAACAAAGAGAGCGAGCCGTGCCCTTGTATTCGCGTACGTGCTTGACTGCTTTGCATGTGTGCTGTGGTGATCGCAGCCTGCCATTGTTGAGTAATGCCTAATTAAGGCCCACGGCGAGGCAGGTAATCCGGCCGGGGTGCGTGTATGCCCGTGCAGGGAGACGGGGAGGATGGGCGATAGATAAGTGCAGGCTTTGGCTGGGTGATGATTTGGGTTGATTATCTGCACTAATTGGGCCAGCGAAGTAACAGAGCAGTGTTTGGAACCTGCAGTCTCACCTCTCATTAAAATGATCTAATGATGAGCTTCCAGCTCTTCTGACCAGAGGAACGGGCGGCCGTGTCGGTCGCTAGTTAGCAGGCTGCCCCTGGGGACGTGCACCCTAAAACAACTTGTGCTGTTAATACACTTTGGACACATTTGCCGGGGTGGGAGTCGAATGGCTTCAGTTTCACTTTATTCAAAAACATGCTGTATTATCATTTTTTCCTTAGAAATAGACAAACAGGTTTGAAAGGTAGGAGGTGTTGTTTGTTAATTAATACAATGTCAGCTTTCAAATCCAAATGCACAGCTGCAGATTGCGAGCTGCCCCCCCCCCCTTTTTCTTACACAGACGCTGACTGGATGACTGGGACAGATTGAAAAGCTGACACGGTGGCAAGAACACAAACACACTGATAGAAAGGTTTGGGCTTGTAAAATCTAGAAAACCAAACTGTGTCACATCCGCTTGCTTCTACAGCAGAATTATTACTTCCACACGGACATTGGCTGATACTGAAGGCAATAGAACAGGAAACTAGGAGCAACCTGTGGGTCATTGTGGTTGGATTTTGTTAATGGGAAACAGCTCTCCATGTGTGACTGAGTGATGTAAGTGGATTCCGTGTTCAGCGTTTAGACGGATTGTTTTTTCCCCAAAACCAAAGCGATATGTACGAAAAAAGCAGTTCATGTTTGTATTACTGCCATTTCTTTGCTTAACCCTGCTTTTATTTTGATATGGCCTCTAAACTGTCTGGCTTTAATGTCCAACTAATGCAGGTCATGTTTTAATCTCGGGTTTTTTTTTGTCATGAGCTGCAGTACGTTGTGTGTGAGGTGCTTTTTTAATTTTGGTAAAATAATGTTTGTGAATTTGTGGCTGCGCTGGTGAATTGCGCGGCCGTCTCGGCTGTTGGGTCCATATTTATGACACGGGGTTTTACGCGCTCCATGTTACAAAGAGAGGAAATGAAACTTCCCCGTGTCTCAGACGGCGTGCAGCATGTCGTCTGCTGCCCCGCTCCCTCACCTGCTCCACATTAGCCAATCCCCATTACCTGCAAGCCATCTAATTTTCGGGATGTAGTTTCCATCAAGTAGGATTAATAACACCCCACTGAGTGTTTGAATCTGCGTGTATGTTTGTGTGTGTGTGTGTCTAAGTGTCCCCCCCCTCCCGTCTTTAATAAGCACGTTGTAATTTATGGTTGCAGTTCATCGACGGACGTCTGGCCAAATTGAATGCAGGCCGCGGCTTTACCGACGTGTTTGAAGAGGAGATCACAGAGGGGGGCTTCTGTGGCAGTGAGTAGTGCTAGACCTGTCTGTCAATTAATCACATTATATTTGTTTCCCATATATCACCCTGCACACAAGCAGTTGTTAAGTAGAAGTCAACTGTAAGGTAAAACACTAACATCATTTTATAAGACTTCATCTATACATTTAATGAAATGTTATTTTTGATGTTACACTTCACCATTAAACACATTTTTTTTTATTTAAATCAACGTCTTATACATTTATAAAATAGCAGTATAATGCTGTTTAGTGTCCCTGTGTTGCCCCCGGTACCGGCCCAGGGAAACCTGGTTCATTATATTTCATTTTGCATTGTCACTTCAACCTTATGTCTTCATTGGAAGTGATACAAAGGTGAGACGTAAATCTGAAAGTCACCAGGGATGATTGACAAAATAATTAATATAGTTCTGGCAGCAGCGAGTGTTACAACACGTTGAGACACGTGTACAATCAGAAGCATCAGAAGTTGGAGTGTGAAACAAATCCCACTGGAATGCTCAGACAAATTAGACAGTTTTGATCGCTGCACCTTTGGTTTGAGTCGTATTTACAGTACACGACAAGAAAAGGAAATTTTATCCAGATGCTGCAGCTACAGTAAATACTTGTAATATTAGATTTATCAATCGTGATCCTGACCCAAACGCACGCTGTCAGTTGTAATTATGTTTAAACATATAAGAAAACACTGCTCCATTGTTTTGACTTTAAAAACAAAATAACATCCAGCAGCAAAGGTTTGATTCATTATTATTGAAAGTTTATTGGAAAGAGTTTTAAGAAAAGCGGGGCCAAAGGTGTGTTGTATTGCTGAGGATTGTCACAATAATATATATATAATCACACTGACAATTTAATGCTCAGTAACGTGTGACTGTATATTGTCATATACATTAGTTACGTTTGCTTTTCAATCTTCACGCTGTGGTGTTTAGCTTGTACTGATTATTTCCTGTCCCTTCAGGTAATTCCAGATCCTACCAGCAATGGATGCACACTGTAAAGGTAAGCAGAGGACGCCCTTGGTGAAGCCCAGACACTTCCGCGTCGTCTTTACGTTCATGTGGGAGCGTGATTGACGCAGCTCGGGGTTGCAGTCCTAGCGTCGGGGCTGGATGTAGAGACGCAGGCTGGTGTGTGAAGCGGCGCGTGCAGCAGGACAGCAGACGCAGACAGGGAGGAGACAGAAGTGATTTGACGTGACAAGACGTCCTCCGACATGACATGTTGATCTGGCAGCAAACACAGGCGTTCCTCCGCTGCACGGACGCCAGAACATAGATCTCCTCCGTCGTCGTCTTTTTCTCCTTTTCTTCCCTTTAACGCTCTCCTTTTATTGCCCTCCCTCTTTTCATCTCTGACACACACCCCCCCGTCTCGCTCTCCCCCTTTCTTACCGAGCATCTCTCTCTCTCCTCCCGCCGTCAGCTAAGGCTGAATTAGTTCTCTAGAGTGCTCTTCAAAGGTTTGTTAAAGTTCACATTTCCTGACTGACAGGGATCTATAAGAGAGGCCTTCACCTCTGCCCCTCTCCTCCTCTCCCTCCGCCGACTTCTGAAACGCTGTCTGCCATTTACTCTGTTTAGCCGTTTAGCCGACGCTTTGTACTTACACTAAAGACCAAACAGACGAAAAGAGTGAGACGACAAAAAGAGATGCAGCAACTTGGGAGGAGGCAGACAAGCTCGCAGATATTGGGTTCCACGGTGTCAGTCTGCAGGACTCAAAGTAGAAATCAATCATGCACAGTCCCTCGTATTGTTGTTTTAGGCTGCTTCTAAATAAAACCCTCACCAGTGCTATGAATCATGCCGTTTATCATAGCTCAGAGATATGATAACTTAGCCTGGTGTCACCACTCCACTGAAGTTGTATAACAATACATTCGAAGCCGCAGTGGGACTTGTGGTAGCGTTTGATATTGAAAATGAATCCGGTGTGACTCCTGCAGGGGCTGGAGGGTAAGATCCCACGCTGATAAGGCTACTGAACATAACAGCAGGCAAAACAAATTAGAATCCAACTAATGCTAAGACTCTGTCTACTGTTGTTTCGTACCTTCATAATGTAATTGATATAAAACAAAGTAAACAATCATTGCTCATCTTTTTTTATGTGATGTATATTCACTTTAGATGACAAAGTCCTTAAAAAATGTACTATTATGGGGTTTAATGTTTGTAAATTCCCTCATTCTCTGGCTGACAAGTAATTGTCTGTCTCATCGTAGAGAGGAGGAGCGCTGATCAACACCGCAGTGACAAAGGTACGTTCTCTGTCTGTTGAAATGCTCAGCAGACTGCTGTGTTCATCCTCAGGTCTCAGAAATCCACTGAAATAGAACTCAGGGTGACATTTTACAGGTTCTTAAGAGGAAATTAATCAGTGCGCTGGAATAAACGAGCATTAACTTAAAACATTGTCAGTGGCAGGTCGCAGTGGAGGAACTGCAGGCGTTGTTCACGCGTAGCTGGTGTTTGATGAGCGGCGCCGTGTCATTAGGTTCAGTACAATAGGTGGTCAGGGTGCCCTTTCATGTTATCACCTCCCGTTAGTGTGCGAAGCTCCCTCATCCAGCCTTTTGTCTCTGTGTTTTTGCCACTGAGATCAAAGCATTTCTTGATGTTACATGAAACCAGAGCAGAATGCTAATGCAACATGTTTTGATTAGTAATGTGTGTGAGTGTGTTGTTTTCCCACCTAGGCCAAGAGTCACGCCAGGAGAGGCATTCGGGACATTAAGGGCAGACTTAAAGCAAAGGTGAGGAGCACGGACCCGCGCAGGGTTCTAAAAGGATCTGTGCACACACACACACACACACACACACACACACACACACACACACACACACACACACACACACACACGTAGCCGCGACCGTGCTCTGAGGCACGCAGACAGACACGCGCCCCCATCATGGAAGCAGACAGGAAGGCCGCTTTACATGGAGCGTGTGATTCTGACGCAGCGGCCTTTAATAACTGTTGAAGCCTGCTTAGCACTTTGTTCAGGGCTGTACATTTTTAACCAACACCCCTCTGGCTATGGCCTGTCATGTCATCCGGGCCCCAGCCCCTCATTCTCTTTCATTGTCTGCATATTTCATCAGTGAGCCTGTGATTTCCTCAAAGCTAATGTAACGAGGTGTATGTTTCCATAAGCCTGATGGATTTGATAAGGCAATAGCAGTTTGATCTGTCAGTGGGAAGCTGAGCAGAGAGGGCACTGATGATGAACAAACGCAGCTCGCGGTGTATGCATAGCTCTGCATGCGCGCACAAACACACACAGGCAAACAGAGGTGCTGGGATCTATTTGATCTTGATTTCCTGTGCAGTCAGAAGACAAATGAATTCAGGTTCCTTACGATCACATCTAATCTGCGAAGCCTCTACAGTACATTGATTCCAGCTGCAGACCCTTATACGAAGCCCTCCGGCACAACCATTTTGAAATTAAACACATCAGGGGCAGCCTAATTATTACCTTGGTTGTTATTGTCACAGCCTGCTATGGAAATGTTTAAAGGACTGACTCTGCTCTAGTGTTCTGCGTTGTCTTTATTGTAAAAAAAATGTTTCTGAGAGACCAAGATTAGCAGTGTCATGTTTTCAGTACTGGAGACCCAAGCCCATTTTTCCCCTATTGAATGGGAGTGTACTGCCCTCCGTTCTAGTGGGTCTTTTTTTTTTTTTTACAGGTAATGAGTTTGTTCTAATATTCATCCTGTCAGGAGATTTACATACAAACAACACAATGTTTAAACTTGAACGGTGTCACGGAAAACCACGAGATTTGTTGCTTCAACTCTGAAATCTCTGCATGACTGATTTACTTTACTTAAAGGAGAAATGTTTTTACTGTCTTGTGGTTTGGTTAATTTACATAAATGCTAATTCTTCTTCTTACAAACCAGCTCATATATTATAGTTCAAATCATTTATAACACGATTCACCTATGGTTTTATATCTCAGGAAGAAGAAGAAGAGGGGATGATGGTCTGTGCCGGGTCTCCCACTAGCACCAAGAGCCTGTCTCCAAGGAGACTACAGAAGATAAGACGGGTATGACACACACACACACACACACACACACACACACACACACACACACACACACACACACACACACACACACACACACACACAGAGATGCACATCAGTAAACGACTTAACTACATCTACCCTGACTGATTGTACTCTTTGACTGACATGGGTGCAGTCTTCTGTCCACTTTTTGCTCTCTGGACTCTTTTCCCCCTTCTCTCCATCCTCACATCTTTCCTTTTCTCCCCTTTTATCTCCCACCTCTCCTCCTTCTCCCTTTCTCCCCCACACTCTCTTGTAACAGCACTTGGAAGTACAGTAGTTTGTCAGAGTGCCAACTGTAATGATAAGCATTTTTTCTTCCAACGCGCGCATGTTGTACATTCAGTATTTTCCTCTGAACTGCATGGACAGTAGAAGCAATTCATCTGCTGGTCAGCACTTCTTCTGAAGAATTTGCTTGTGCACCATAAGCGGATAGCACATTTTTTTCCTTTGTTGTGTGCAGAGCTGGCATAAGATGTACAAGTACATGCATCCTCACAAAATACACATTCATCAATAAATTTTCCAGCAGAGTTAGAGATTTATTGAACGCTCAGAGTGGAGCGTAAATAAACATGTTCTTTTTTTGCAGTATGAAGTTTCATGCGATTAAAACTGTGCATTTCTGTGCGTTATGAGACGGAGGCACGCAGCCTCGTATTCATACCTCTGAACCGCTGGCTGCAGATTTTCTGCCTTATATTGCTGAATGGAAAATGGCAAGTGGACTCCCAGTTATGTCTAAAACCAAAAAAGCATGTCTGCTTGCATACACTGACATTTTGGTCACAGTCATGTAAGAGTGTGATTAGGAGAGGTTGTGCTGTCTCTAATTAGCATTGTGTTTCCTGTGTGTGAGATGAGCCTGGTAAGTCGCGCCGAGGAAGGTGTGACGGCCGGGAAGAGGAGAGGAGCGGCAATTAGGGTTTTTTTTAAAGGCCTCCGCGGACACACACACACACACACGAAGGCGGGGCAACACACACAGATTAACATGGAGTTGATGTGTAGACACACAAACACATGCACACAGTTTGCAGGATGTACACATGCTCACACCAGTGTCCCTGCCACTGAGGCCTGTTCATTGGCACAATAACAGGTCCCTGAAGGCCACGGGAGGAGGGACACACAGCATCGTGTCCCACAGTGCTGCTTTTGTGTGCATTCAGATATTGTGTGTCAATGCTCTTTAAATTGTCTTCATAGCCAAGACATATTGGTGTATTGTCTCAAATCTGACGACACAAGACTGTTTTTTTTTTTTTTTTTGAAAGCTAAGACTGGAAATTGAGAACCCAAGAAAGCCTTGATAATTTATGGCCAGTCCGTGAGCAGCAGCCCCTGAAAGATTGAAACTCTTCAAAACATTTGTCAGGAAATTGTACTGGAAATTATAGATGATGTCAGTGTTTTGTTGTTTTTCGGAGCAGCTTGGTTCTCTTCCCTATTACACGAATTAAAGGACGTTAGTTAGAGACTTGAAATGGAGCAGAAAAAATGAGAAAAACAGAAAATATGTGCAGGAGTCAGTGTTTTTGTTTAGGAAATACCATTAGAAAATTATTTGGCAAGTCCATAATGAGCTAAAGCCTTTTGGGTTTCGCATGTTTTTTTATTTTTGCTGATGTTGCTCTACTTTATAGTGGCTATTTAATTACTTTCACCTGACTGCATGAAGCGTGCTTTATTTACATTTCAGTTCCAGTCGTTGTTCCTTCTCTTATCTGTCGGCATCAAACCTTTTTAGTCCCTTTTTTCCAAGATTGCTTCCTATGAAATCTTGATACTGCTCCTCTGCTCACACTTTTCTTGACCAGGTGTTCTTTGCACAGGAAATTGATCTCAGTGGGACTAACCTGGTTAAATAAAGGTTAAGTAAAATGGGAAACAAAACGCTCGGATTTATCCTCAATGCTCCTCTTCTCTTTATGCCCACACACAGAGCTCTGCTGCTCAGCCTGTCTTTATTTCTAACCACCCCTTAAATGAAAATATGTCCCATTGACTGTCTGTGGACAAACTGAGGCTCTGTATCCGTCTGTACAACCACACATTTAATTAGCAGAAATGCCAATAACAGTATTTGCATATTTCTAAAATATAGGGCAAACAACTCAGACCCACACATCGTTTACAATAAATGCATTCTACTTTTCCTAACAAGTGACACGTCATTACCTGATGCATTCTCATCAATAATCACATGCAGCAAACAGCACTAAATCTGTCCTTGAAATGAAACAAATGATCTTGGAGAAGCTCCTTTAATTAATCACAGCAAAATAATCCGATTTATGAAATTCCTATTCCATTTGATCAGCCAGCACATGCACCAAAGTGAGAGTTCTTCTGTCGCATGCGTGCGTGTTTCAGCCGTCTTTGGCAGTGTGGGTGATTTGCGGCGTTTGGTGAGCTTGTTGATTAAGAATGTAGGAGTTCTCCTTTCGTTTGACAAAAACAAGACTGAATTGGACCGCTGACTTCTCGTCTGATACAACAAACAACAGCCATTGTTCTGGCTCCTGTATGGTCTTGTGGGTGAGTGCCACATCTGTTTTGAGAGTCTGTATTTATGATTTTTGTGTATTTGGTGTGTGTGCATGCTTTACTGGATGTGGAGCTGTAGCTGCGTCTGTGCATCGGCCCGTTTGCAGCACGCGTGTATACAAATGTGCATACATTTAGCACTTCGCCTCGGGTTGGAGGGAGCAGAATGACAGCTGTTGAGAGGAAAGGGGGGACTGGAGGTTGGGACAGTGTTATGGACAATGACAGCCAGCAGGCTCAGCCCCAGGCTCTGGACTTCACCTGGTGAGACGAGGACAGGCGCCAGCTCAGAAAGCAGCACGCGGCTCGTCGTGGAGCGGCGGACGAGAGCGAGCACAGATGTAAAACACAGGAACAAAGTCGCGTGGATACTTTGGAGTGTGTGTGATGCATGGAGGAATATTTTGGAATGGGAGAACGCTCGTGTGGTCATGGCCGGTGGACACACGTGTGCTCTGGTTGTGTTGTTTCCACACGTCTGTGTGCTCGCAAATTCATAATGATAATAATTTTATTATTTTATTATTTTACTGTTAAACACCTCAAATATTGCTCAAAATCCACAGATATTGTTTATACATATAGAGAGAGTATGTGATTAAAATTGTTATCATGTGATCAGTATGTAGAGCAGTACTTCTGTTATTCTTTAAAGGCACCAGCACTTGTAGAGGCTGCAGATTATGGATGTTGATGATTTTTAATTCAACGTGGTCGATATGCTCATAATAGTCCTTGTCAGATTAACGCTTTCAGACAGTTAGTTGCATCACAACCAGCTTGTCGGGACACTGGCTCGGTCCGGAGCGCCGCGCCGGTGCCCTTACATGCTTATTTGTCCGTGTTTGTAGTCTCCACTTGGCTCAGTCTCTCGCCACTTCAGAGGCCCAGCGGCTTCCTGGCTGAAACCAAAGTGCCATCTGCTGGCGGCCTCCCAGTACTGCAGCGCATCCACTCCCAGGAAGACACCTGGTGATTTTACTGGATGACTTTAGTTTAGACAGAATGAGCAAAATGCATTTCCTTCTTTTATATGGCTCCTGTTTTGAGCAGAAAGGAAGTGGGCTTTCAGCAACAGCCAGTTGGGCAGACGAGCAGTGGATCTCTCCTCAAACGCGGTCTTTTTTCCCCCCTTTCGAGCGAGCAGCTCCTAAACAGGCAGACGCAGACTTGGCCGTACTTCTGCGAAGCCGCCGCCTCTCCCCCTAGGTTTGTTTGCATTTTCCTGGCATCACTTTACATACACTGCCAAACTGTGAGATCAGTGCCCGCTCAGAAACACCATATGAAATGTATAACGTAAGGCTGGCTATTAAAGCGTGCGAGCGTTTGGCCCTGTCACAGAGAGTCACAGTTGTTCTGCATAAGCGGTCACGCGGGGGACCGAGAGAGAGGAGGAGAAAGTTTCTCTTCACATGTCGCTACTAAAATGGATCTTTAGGAATATTTCCCATAATAAAAAGCAAAATGACATGTCATTTGTTTTATTAATGACTTTTTTCAAGGCTCCTTAGGTGGATTCTGGTTCTTGTTTACAAACTTAAACTGCACTGACTGTATGTATAAGGCTTGAACTGGGGAGAATCACACACATCAGCGTATGATACACATGATAAAATAATGGCACAAATGGAATAAATCAATAGGACGGCACTTTGCAAGTTGTCAGTGGCTTTTTCTTGATTTCCAAAACACACAACGTTTCCCAAATCCCGGATCAAGCTAGTTTTACAGAAATACCCTGACCATTTTTATTATTACCATGACTCCTGTTCGTCTGCTGTCGCTCCTCCTGGCGGTTTTGTTCTCTGCTTTCTGTACAGTCTTACTCGGTGGCAGAGAGGAAGGAAGTGAGTCAGACAGGTAGAAACGGTGACATCTGTCACTGGCAGCAGAGTGATGGAGGGAGAAAATGGGAGACAGGGAGAGAGGACAGCGTTTCCATTTTCACCTTTCAGCTCGCCATTAGCCGACAGCGAGGAGCTAATGAAGGAGCAGTATGATAATCTGTTGTCCTGCTATTTCATGTTCCTCACTGTCCTGTCAGGCCTGGGGAGCTATGGGATGGCAGTAGAGCTGTCACAGCTATAACATGGGAACTGTTTGCAGTGTAGCTCATTGTGAATGTCAAAATTTGAAGAGTGTCTATATTCTTATTTTTGTTTTTGTTATTTTTTTTTTTTTTACATTGACACACTGTACATTTGATTTTAGAGCTCAAACTTAACTCCTGTCTCTGGTTTCGACAGCTCTGGAGGAAAGGTAATATTATGTTCAAATAACGGACAAAATCCCACTTTGCATCTCGCTTCACCGGTGAAATGAACGCAGCGCGTCAGGAAAAGCAGGATAGAAACCTCCTGCGCCAAATTTAGCGCTTCTGTCATAAAATGCTTTGTGGTTCTAAGCAGTTTAATCCTAAGTGCCGCTCCAGAGGGTCACAGTGAAGAGAGAGAATGACAAATTGATAAAGCCGTGAAGTGAGGTTCCATCCATTTACTGCTCCCTATGGAACTTCCTCCTGGGCAGACGGCACCAAGGCTGTAACAGAGATCAGAGGGCCTGGCTCCGTGACCTGCGTCTGCCTGTGTTTGGCTTCACCTTGCTTTAATAAACACCTAGACGCAGAGAGGCCCCACAGCCCCCAACAACAGCCCTGCTGCACAAATTAAGCCGAAATAAATGCACACACCACGAGCATAAGGCGCATGAGCGTGCAGTGTTTGCGTCTGAGCGTTTTGGGCCAACGCCAGCCCTGCTTAAGTGTCTCACAGGTGCATCTCCACTGTGCCGGCTCGCTTTGGCTGGCTGGCAAGTCAGCCTGGCCCCAGATTTACAGCCCTGACACAGGAATCCATTAAAGGCTGTTTAGGGATCCCAGGCCTGAGCCCCTCTGAAATCTTTTTCATTATAGCTCCAAGCTACCAAGGAAGGGGAGCGGCTTGGCCAATCAGCAGTGCCACCACATGTGTTCGTGTTTAGCCTGATGGCTGAGAGGCTTAAGTGGCTACTGCACACATCTCCTCCGCTGACTTTTATGGAGAAAATGGAACTTTAACTCTTTGTGTTTTTTTGTAATAGGGCGCGTATGTGATTGAGTGTGATAGTGTGTGTGCGCGCGCGCGCGCGCGTGTGTGTCTTCGCTGGCCGAACACAGGCTCTAAATGAGGCCAAGCCAGCCACACGTTACATTCCGCCTGTCTGGCTGGCACTGTGTCGGCTAATCAAGACCGGTCCCATTCGGTTCACAGCTCCAGTGCTGACCCCCCCCCAACCCGCCCCCATGCCCATCATTCTTTGACTCTTTGAGGAATCTTTCATCACCTCTCAACATTTCCTTTTCTCATTCATTTCCTCCCTCGCTCCCTCTTTTGTTCTTGTCGTCTTTCTGTTTTTTTTGGCCTTTCATCATAAATGTTTCCTACTGGTGTTCACCTTCTCGTGTGATATTTACGCTACCAAAACCTCAGCGCGAGCACACAAACAGCACTGTCTTGACTTCTTAAACACACCCCCAGCGCTCGGCTCACTTTTAGGGTTGTGAAGAACCTTTATCTCAGAGTTGGGCTTTGATAATGTGGCTAATGTGAGTTTACAGAGAAACACGCTGAGACAAAACGAGGTGGAGTGAAGCAAGTGGAAAATAATAGAGAAAACACTGCAGTGCAACCTGACGTTGAGGCACGCGGCTTGTTAACGGCGCTAGCATGTAAATGTAAAAAAAAAACAAACTCCTGCACTGAGACCGAGGGACAATTCCAGTTGCGGAGGTGAGGAGCAATATGTAACAAGGTAGACGGACAAAATGCAAAGTGTGCAAATTAGAAAGTGAAAGATAGTGTTAACATAAGCAAACATGCACACGCAGTGAGGGAGGAACATGTGCGATGTAGTGGAAAGCATGTTAATAAGTGGCCTGGGGCAGATTCGGGCTCCCAGGGGGAGAGTCCTGCCCTGCTCTGTAAAGCTTCTGTCTCTTCTTTAACCCGCCTATTAAACACGGTACACAGGTGGCTTATTAAACCCACTGTGTCAGACGACTGCAGCGCGCATCATTCAGCGCACAGCGGTGACAAATACGCTTAAATGCGCGGCCGCTCTACGGCTAATGGTGAACGCGGTCAGCGTTTAAGTGGCTTGTAGTTCACAAATGATGCCGAGTTGTATAAATCACTGTAAGAATCTTAAAGATTTTTGCCCCTAGACTCAAATTTGACAAATTTAGTCGCAGCCCGTAGGATCCAGAGTGATTAAGCCGAGCGAGTGGTCCTGTCACTGCAAAACAACACCTCTAAGTGTGTGTGTGTGTGTGTGTGTGATTGTCGAGCCGTGTTATTCTTTCTGTCTAACTGCATCCACTTGCTGGCTTGTTCTCATTAACAGCATAACTTTGGCAAGCCTCCCGTGAGCATGGGCCCTCGAGACCTTGGCTGTGGGCTCGACGAGGACGACCTGGACAGTGCAAGCAAGTGTGTACTTCTTTCTGCAATCTGTTGCCTTGCAGCATTTTGTCACCGGAGCCCTTTCATGTTGTTTAAATTACGTATGTCAACATATGAGAAGCTCAGCGGGGCGAGCTGGCTCGTTCCTTTTAATAATAAAAAGTTTATAGCCCACTGGAAAAACGCTCCTCCAACAGAGCCAGTCTTGCTTTACTCATGATCACACTGCCCCCAAGTGGCCGTGTGGCCACAAGCACGCGTTGACGGAGCGTCTCCTCCCCTTCCAACTCAGGGTGTCCTCGGAGGACAGCGGCGACGTGCCCTCCTACACCGAGGACAGCGACGACTCCTACTCTCTGGACCTCGACCTCGACTCGTGCAGCTCCGGCCACATGAACCTGCTGGAGGAGATCCTCGACTCTCTGAACACCACGTCAGTGGAGCACGGCAAGCTGAGCACGGCCAAGAGCCTGGACTTCTTCAGGTCCCTGGATGATCTGGACTACAAGGCTCCGGTACCTTCACACAGCATGTAGCCAGGGTTTACATTTAAAAAGTGCAGAATCCTGTTATGTGATGACCTCCAGGTCAGTACATAAATGTATTGTTTACTGGGATTTCCCTTCTCTTCATTCCCAGACCAAGCCAGCGCCTTTCATTGATTCTAAACCCACAGAGGAGATTTACTGCAGCGGAGGTGGGGATCATGGGGGCTGGAACATGGGTCAGGACGACAGCGCGGTCTACGGGAAACACCTTCCACCATCTCCGAGGAGACAACCCAACAAGAGCAGCCTGAAGGTGTCAAAGAACCCCACAGCAGCTGCTTCTGTGCCGGTCATCACCACCACGCCCCCAGTCCAGGACTTGGACACCTGCAGGTCCTCGTCACGGCCTCGTCGATCCAACTCGGACCAGGCCGCTCGCTCTCTGCCTTCAGCACGGCAGCCAGACTCTCGCTTGTCCTACTCACCGGTACCCGCCCCCCAACAACAAGCAATGCCACCGTCGCCCATTCTCTGTCACACCTACAGTTCTCCCGCACCCGTTTCTCAACTAGACTACTTCGATGAACCGGCCGGCCGCTACCGGACCATCTCAGACCCTCAGGCCAGCACCGAGCCTCCTCAGACCCAGAGCCAAACTGGCTCCATCAGCGTTCTGAGGAGGAAGGTGCTCTCCAAGGAGACGGTGCGGTCCTACCAGGAGAAAGCCCTGCAGGCGCATGCGAGCAGGGGCAAACACGAGAGCGACGGGAGCCCTCTGAGGAGCAAGAAGCCGGCCATGCAGGTCCCATGGGAGAAGGACGTGTCCGAGGACGGGCTCGGCTCGTGTCTGGGTCAGGGTAATAGCTCAGGGACTGTGCTGCAGGATCAAGGCCTCCTGGAGGAGATTGAGTCCATGTGTTTCCTGGGCTCAGTCGCCAACACCAGCCTGCAGCCGTCGCAGGTTCACTGCAACAACAGCCACCACCAGGTCCAGGGCAAAGCCACAGACGAGTCCTAGGGGACGAGGAGGACTCGCTGTCTGTAAAAGGCCATGGATCCACTGACATCAGTCTTAGAGCCTCAGAGGAAACCACTGGGTCAAAGGTTTTTAATCCACCTCCTCACATGCTGACACCCCTGTTTCATAGGATAAATCTGCCGTGGCAGCATTACTGGCTCCACCTTTCAATAGCACAGCTTGTAGGTTTTGAGTGCTGCTGTATCAGGCTAAAATAATTTAACTCCTTCCAAGAAAATACAAATCTATAAAATCTGAATCAGAAGGTTTCTACAGCGTATTTCAGGAGTTTAGAAATAATTCAGTTTGTACTTGTATATTAAGATATACTACTTTTATTCCTCCTTGGTACTAGAATCAGTCCAGTCCAGTCTGGCCTTTGAAACTAATGAAACACTGTGTAATATGACGTTTTTATTACCATGCCTTAAATAGACATGTGATTTGTTTTTGATACTCTGGTGTCTTAAGCTTTAGATGCCATGACAGGTACTTTGTAATCCTCGTAGTGTCACAGTTAATAGTATTCTCACAGCACCTGTACTGTGTTTCTCTGGATCGGTACAATAGTTTATGTACAGGACGTGCTTTAAGCTTCCGATTTAATTAGCTGCATTCCAGATAACGAGAGGTGCATGTAGAAACTTTCTCAGGACATTTCCTTCGCTCTGAAGAGATGCAAATCATAGTCCAAACCTTGAAGGAACGATTTGGAAAAGGCCAGTGTTCGTGTTCCATCTATTCCCACTCTCCTCCCCGTTCTGTCTCCTGGTTTTCTGCCTTTTATGACTTTCACTCTCAACCTTAAAAACCCGCGGCCAGTTGCTGCAGAGCTTGTGATGTTTGAAGTCAATGTGAAAAACAATCTCTTCAAACACGTTGGACCGTGAGGCTGGAAATGCTTCGTGAAAACACCAAAACCTTCCTGCTTTCGCACGTAACCCAACCTGGCTGTGCCTCTCCAGCCCTTTGTTCCTGCACATCATGTAAAGTCCTCTTTTACTCCTGAATACTCAGCTCTAAATTGCACTTCCAGGGATTTTTCGACCCGGGCTTCACTTATTCCTTACTGTGGGTTTTGGTGTTTTCATGGGATTTTTCTTCATATGTGTCAGTCTTTATATAGTTTGGTGTTTCTCTCACTTGAGTAAATGCGATCACTGTCCTTCCAGGTTTGAGTCACACACTGTAACACAAGGCAGTGGTTGTTGATTGTACTGTAATGAAGCAATATGGTTCTCCTCAGAGAATGGCTGTAATGTGCACAGAGCCTGAAGTATCTCCATAGCAGACTCTCCTGTGAAGAGAGTGGCCGCGTCCAGCGTTTGTGGCTTCCCATCATTCTCTGCGTGGCCACAAACCCAGAGAGGAGAAGAAAGCTTTTTTTATTTTCATGCGCTTATGTTGGGATCATTACATTTATGGTTCGTTGTTCTAGTGATTTATGCCAGACGCCAGTCGGTGTGGCACTTTAATAGCAGCTATTTCTCCACTTTTTGAGTGCTGCTCTGCGTTAACAGTTTGCTCATAAAGTCTTTGGCTTGCTTCTAAAAGCCCAGGAATCAGGCCTAGGGAAAAAAACTGACTCCAAAACAATCTCTCCATTGGCCTTATCCACTGCAAATATGCTAAAACGTTACTATGCAAGTATTGAATAAAATGAAAAAGGTCAGTTTTTCTAACTTCAGTGCAAAATTCGACTTGACAAATAGTCATTTCCAGAGGGAGGAAACCTCGTGGCCCTGAGTAAATAAATATGAGCCTGTCCAGGTTTCTGAGCTGTGCTGTGTCTGTGGGTGTTAATGATGGAGGGGGCGCGTGCCTTATGTAGTCGAGTGACAGCCAGTATAGCAAGGTACAGTATTATGAGGTGGACTATGCAATGTTTAAAGTGACATATTTAGATACTTGTTTGACACGGAACCCACCTGGACCCGAGGGTCAGACCTCCGTTCACCAATGTTTCTGTAGCTGCTTTATTTTTTAAAGCGAGAGTCTTCAAGTTCTCTGGGTTCTCACTTACTGTAGGTACTGTTTGGTGACTAGATCTGTAGCGTGTGCTCCTTTTGTTCAGCTTTTTGCTCATGGAGTTGTTTTTCTGGTTGATTTCATAATGATGATAATTATTTTCAACTGAAAAGATGTATTTTTGCTGGCTTGAGTATATTTTACATGGATAATATATAATTGATGTTTTTGAAGAAGACACCTAATATTTGAATGTTTTAGATTTTATTTTTGGAGGAAAAAAATGTGGAGGCAATATTAACTTAAAATTAAATGTTGATCGTAGTCGTCGATGACGCCTTCTAGATGCCACGAGCGACTCACGCTTGGTTCTGTTCTACGTGATGCTCACTGTATCTGCATGCCCGTACCAGTATGTGTTGTACGATATGGCTTCATTCCGATTTTCAGATCGGATCCAGTCTCTTGATATTTAATTATTTTAATATTTTGCATTTACATGGAATGGAAAACGACTCATGGCCTTGCATTGGGTGTTGTGGAGTTGAATGTCATCAGCCACTGTTTGGTTTGTGAGTCCTGAAACTGACTGAGCAGAGGACACTTGAACACTTGATGGAAGACGCTGTACGACGTTGAATTTCAGGGAATTGTGTTTCATTGCAGGCCTGTGATACTCAGTATTCTGCTACAGTCAAAGTGTTGTTAGTCGAAATGAAAATGCAGGTTTTGAGATGGACCATAGTAGTCGCCGCCTTCACCAAACCACCCAGTATCGCAGACGTTTTCACTGTGGTGACGAATGCGTCGAACATCACAGCGAACGTGTCCGTCACTCTCTCGTTTGGATGTCGTGATGATGATTCTGTGCAAACTTGCATGTTCCTGAAAACAACTGTCAAACAGCTGAGGTCAATCTAATGCTATTGATGAGAATGGTACAGCTGCACATAATGTATGCACTGTGAGCTAAAAATAAATTATATTGTTTCATGCTGAGGCAGGTCTGGACTCTTTCTCATAGACATAAATACTGGATGAACCTACTGTGGCTTAGTGTTGCTGTTCATAAAACCAGGACCGGATCACTGAGTCCCAGGTTTACTGTGCTGATTTGGTAACTGGATTGCTTGGATCCACTGTGTGTTCAACTTTATTATCTAATCCTGTGTCTAAAAGTATTTATTTAGTAGATACTGTGAAAAAAAGATGTTTCATTAAATGAAAATCAGGCCCAGGAGCTCTGAGTCTCTGTCCATGCAGCCAAGCTCTGATTGGACGTGTGGGGATTTGGCACCAGCCGGGACCACATCAGACCACACATGCTTCAATAAACTGCACATCTCTGTCTCAGAAATCACTGTATTCATTTACTGTTAAGGCCACACATTAAAGGAAACCTTTTCTTACAGTAGCATCACATGACAGAATTTGTAGAGATGAAATAAATTAAACCACAAGAAAAGGTCCAAAATAAAGTTTAACAGTAATAAAATAAAGTATGTACATAAACAAGACTGTTGTTGTTTCTAATAGTAGAGGTGCAGGTCAACAACTATAACAATCTATAAACTAGTGCAACTAATGCTGTGATCTTGCTTTTATGGATCTTTTTCAGTACATGAACATAAAACAAGGAATCATTTTAAAATAAACACACATTTCTGAATTTAAATGAGGGTTTTAAGACCAAGTGTCCAAATCTCTGGTCCATCAGTTGTGAAAAACAAGGCTGATCCTTTGATCAGCCTTGTTTTTCAGACAGGAAGCTGCAACAGACTCGAGATGTTTTTACCACAAATGTTTAGATTTAGATGAATTTGTGCTTCTTGCTGAAACCAGGTGTGGAATTGTGGATGAAGCGCCGCTCCGTGAGAACAAACGGCTCCGAGCCAGGTGAACAGCACCTGCTGAGGTCTCATATGAGGCGCTCCACGGGCGGCGGCTGGGTGATGCTCCACATCTCCACCCGCGAGCCGTCCTTCTCCTGGCGGCTCGGGCTGTAGGCGCCGCGGGTGGCGCGGCGGTTCAGCGCCACCACCAGGCCCACGGACGCCGCCACCAGGGCCAGCAGCACAACGGACACCAGACTGAGGGACAGCAGGAGGTCAGAGGTCAAACCCGCGGAGGTCAGCTGCAGGGAGGCGAGAGCGCAGGCTGGATGGATGTTTCACATGAAGTAAAATGTTCAGCCCGGACATTTCCCGCCCTCGCACACGTTTGCGCCTCACACTCACACACACTGACTGATGACACTACACCAGGCGCTCGGCGCCTTCTGCCGGAGCGCCGTCCCCCGGCTCGGCGGGCGGGTCGTGGCCGCCGGCGGCCTCCAGTCGCCGCAGACCGAGACCTCCCTCCGTCTGCCGCTTCCCCCGCAGCGCGCCGGCGCCCAGCGCCAGCGCCGCCGCCAGCGCCGCGCCGAGCAGGCACGGCGCCAGCACGGCGGCCAACTGCGAGCCGCGCGGAGCACGCTTCATCTGTGGAGGATCACACACACACAGGCAAGATGCCGCCTGCTGATCCCGTCAACACACACGTGGCAAAATCCTGCGACCAAGAATAGCTCACGCAAACACACGAGGTTCTTTTCAAGCTGTTTTACACACGAGACGTCGGCTCAGATTCGCGTTGAACTAGCCTTGATGTTAGCGGCCTCGAAGCGCCTGAATCAGGTCACTACAGCAGGTGAGTGGTGGTTAATGTGCACTAAACGGCGGCGGCAGCAGCGTCTCAGTCCCTGTGTCTGCTCCCAGGTTACCAACAGCACAACAGCCGTAGTATCACTCTGTGACACTTGAAATTCTCGCTCACACCGTCTCCACGGCTGAAGCTCAGTGCTGAGCTTGTCAGGTTGCACAAGGCTCGGGGAAAAAAATCTCAGAAGTCAGCAAACTTTACATGGAGCAATCAACACAGAGACCTAATTCTAATAAAAATACAACCGTCCGTGTCCCGAGGCAAAAAATAACTCCTGCGCCCGCGCTCGACACTGTAGACGTTACACTTTCTTTGCCCCGCTACAGGTTCTTTGTTGACTCCTGGAAAGTGCTTACCTGTCACTGCAGCACAGTTGGCTGTCACAGCGAGTGTGACACCAGCGAGCCAGAGCAGCCTGCAGCCAGGACCTGCCATCAGTCAGCGGCTGCCACACAGCGCGGCGGAGGCGTCTAACTAACCAGTCTCTGAGGTACGCGACGGCCACGCCGGGGGGGCGCTTCCCCGCTGTCAGCACTATCAGTGTGTGTGTGTGTGTGTGTGCGTGCGTGTCACATAAGCTACCCCTCTCCTGTGCTCCTGTGAAGCACACCAAACTTCTGTGAGCGCCACCAGATCTCTGCTGAAGCTGCACTTCGGCGCTCGACGCCGCCGTTTCCGCTGGCGAGGCACATTTTCTCCCCCCTCCGCATCGCGGCCTCTCAAAGGACGGGCTACGCGAGCGCAGACGCCGCGGAGCCGCCTCCCGTCCTCCCTTCTCCACGCGAGGACCAGCTGCGCTTGCAACGGGCGCACATGCGGCGTGCACGTGCACGTGCACGGACGACAGGAGCGTATGTGGACGTCTGAACCTACTGGTCATTAGAGAAACACACACAGATCCGTGGGAGGTGCATCTGCATCGTACTGAGACATATTAGGTGTCTGTGTTTGGTTGTCATGGTTACCACCTGAACTCTAGACAAACACTTAAATGGTGAAATGAGTGGAACTGGTTAATTTTCATCAAGAACTAAAGCAAAGATGGAGGAAAAACAGAAGCAAAGTGTGTGATTGTGGAGGAAAGAGATGAAAAGAGGACGGACAACAAATCAAAGAAAGATGTTTTTATTGGACAGAAACGGACGGAGACCGGAGCAGAACAGGAACACGAGGACAGAACATGATGGAGCAACAGGAAGAACAGAAGTGACATGAACCAGAGACGAGAGACGAGCTAAACACAGGCCATGGAGAACGCGCACCACATTCACAGCTGGTGCTTAAACGGAGCCGCTGGGAGTTTGGGCTCAGAACCTCTGAACACGCGCTGAACAGAGCCAGCGTCGACCCTCCACCTGCTTCTGTTACAACAACACCGTTTTGACGTCGCTCCGAAATCCAGCTGAGGCTGAGGTTCTAAATAACAGTAAAAGGTCCTGGCTTCGCTTCCCCTCAGCCACCGCACTTCCTTGATGATGAGTCATCAAGGAAGCAAACTGCCACCATCTAATAATGAAGCAAATAATTGAGTAAGTTGGTCTCAATCTATGATCTAACGCTACTGAGAAGGTTAAAAGGTGTGACCTCTACTGAATAAAGTGCTGATTACCAGAGTCTAACGTTAAGGCACCTGATCAGGGGTGACCCCCCCCCACACACACACACACACACTCACTCATTCCCCCCCCCAGTCCACCTCCGGCTGGTCGTCCAGCCGCACGATGAGGTAGGACAGCAGCTGGAAGAGGTTCTGCCACAGCAGAATCGCCACGTAGAAATAAATGTCGCTTACGTCCGTCTGGCACGTGTCGCCCGCGAAGCTCATCTCGCACACGCACACGAACTTGTTGACGAGGTTGCGGCAGTAGCCGCCGTTCAGACACGGGTTGGAGCGGCACTCGTCCACCTCCTGCTCGCACCTGCGGACAGCGGAGCCACCCAACACGTCAGCCCACACTCAGGCGCGTGCGCACCCGCAGCTGCGCGCCGCCGCTCGCCCTACCGGTGTCCGGTGAAGCCCGGGGGGCAGTCGCAGGACAGCTCCCGGTCGGTGCAGTTGCCGCCGTTGAAGCAGGTGTAGTTCCGGGTGTCGTCGCCGCACACGGAGACCGGCAGCCGCGGCCGCCTGTTGGGGAGGAGTCACACGCGCACGAGTCACTTCCCGCGCGTGCTTTAAATCACTCGGTCAAGGTCGAGTGGCGCAGAGCGGGCATTGTTTCAGCTTAGAGGCCCGGCGCCATAATGCGATTAAAGACCGCTGGAAGCGGTCGGCCGGTGAGTCACGTGCGCTGAAACCAAAGAGCCTCGCATGCTCTACACTGTTCGCCTGAAGCGCTGCAGCTCCATAATACACCTGCTAGCAACCTGGAATTGATCTCTGGGTGCTTATAAAACAGCGGCGTTTCATGCCGGAAAAGTGCTCGGCGTCGCCGGGTGAAGTTGGGAGAAGCTGCGAGTCGTTTTGAAGCGCAGCTGTCACTCACGCGAAGCGGCGCGCGCCTCATTTCCGACGCGCTTTCAGGCGGAGCATTAATATTAGCTTTGCTCGGCATTTTGCTGCGCGCTGTTCAACAAGAAAAAGCCGCGCGTCGTGACGTTTGAAAGACAAATATCTAAGAGGAAACAAACACCTGGGAACAGGTGGAGGAAAAAAAACTACTTACACGTTCCTGACAACAATGTACCATGGAATTTCTTCAACGCGTTCACTGGAGAGAAACAGAAGGAAAGACGGGGGGAGGGAGGAGGGGGGGCAAAAACAAGACAGAGACAAACAAAAAGAAGTCATTTTGATGAAAACTTTACAGCGACATGTTCCCGGTAAAAGCGAGGTGTGCCGCTTGTCTGGTGCCTTGCTCAGCGACACGCTCACACAAGGATGCAAAATGCGGGAAGCTGCGTGTTTACAGGATAAATGGTTGGAGGCGTTCCCCGCTGCCGCTCCGAGGCGCCGTCAGATGGCTCTGAACCACAGAGCCCTGTGTAGTGAGACTGGGGCCTTTTCTGGCTGACACTAGAATAGAACCGCGGCGTCTGAGCCGCTGCACCGCCGGCGCGGTTGAAATGCGGAACACACACGGAGACGTTTACAGTAAAGGCATGTGTTTGTGCGTTTCCTGTGCAATTTTGGGGCAATTATTCGCGTGTTTCGGTCTTTACCGCCAAACCCAACGCAAGGAGAGGAGGCGTTACCTGCAGAGGGGCCCGGTGTAGTTGTCCGGGCACAGGCAGGCGTAGCGGTCCGGTCCGTGCAGGCAGGTGCCGCCGTGGGCGCAGCGGTGGCCCTCGCACATGTCCACCTCCTCCTCGCAGTCCGGGCCCGCGTAGCCGGACTCGCACGCGCACTCGTAGCCCCGCCCCCTCACCGAGCAGTTGCCGTGCACGCAGGGGTTGGAGGCGCACGTGTTGATGAGGAAGTCGCAGCGCCGCCCGGCCCAGCCCTCGGCGCAGGTGCAGTTGTGGGCGTTGAAGAGGTCCTGGCACTCGCCCCCGTTCAGGCAGGGGTTGGGCTCGCACACCGGGGCCCCGCCGCAGCCGGCGAGCGCCGCGCCCGCCGACGTCTGCGTGAACTGCTCCTCCTGCAGCCGCGGGAAGTTCACCTCGGAGGCGCGAAAGTAGGACAGGGCCACGCCGCCGAGCTCCACGGTGCTCAGGCAGCCGGCCAGGGCCCAGCCGGAGTCAGGGGCCAGGCCCCCCACCAGGATGTCCACCCCCTCCCTCAGGAAGTCCAGGCTGCCGCCGTGGCCCTTGGAGGTGCTGGCCTCTTCTATCTCCTCATCCAGCACCAAGGTCCACTGGGAGCTCTGCATCCACGGCGCCGCCATGAACATCTGCGCGCTGTGCCACTCGCCGTCGCTCACCACCCTCCGGCTGCTGAGGCTCACCGTGGCCGCGGCGCCGCCCTCGGCCGCGGCACCGCCCTGCAGCTCCAGGAACAGGAAGCCGTCCTGGACGGAGAGCGTGACGAAGGCGGCGCCGTCCTCCGCGTGCAGGAGGGCCGCGTTGCGCTGGCGCGTGCGCAGGCTGAGCGACAGGCTGGTGAGGTTGCGCGTCACGCGGCCGTTCCCGCGGTAGGACAGCACGGTGCCGTTGTTCAGGAAGGTTGCGTTGGCGAAGCCTGCAAGACGAGCGGGAGGGATTAGTGTTCCACACACATAGAGAAGGTGGGGTGTTACAGAGTTAAAGAGCTCACACCGACTCTGTGCTTAACGGCCTCACGCCACCGAGGCTGTGAACTTCACAGACCTGAGCTTGGACTCGAGTCAGAGCGAAGCATTTCAGGGTTGATGCTTCTTAAAGTGCTTTGAGCCTTTCTTTAATCAACAGTTGGGGTTGGATTAGGTTCAGGGGACGCACGAGCTCAGCGGGCAGTGACAGGTCAGGCCTTCAGCTTCACTTTGCTAACTTGTGACCGAGTCGAGGTGTGAAGGGACCTTGGCTGGAAGCGTGAACATGTACTTACATTCGTAGCCCTGGCTCAGCGTCCTGCACTCTGCGTCGGCGGGACACGGCGCCAGCTCGCACCACCGCACCTCCTCACAGCGCCGCCCTGCTGTGCTGGGGGGGCAGGTGCAGGTGAAGTCGTCCCACATGGAGTAGCACAAGCCCCCATTCAGACAGGGGTTCGTCTGCGTGTGACAAAGTGGTGATTATCTCTACCTGCCGGTGGGAGGAAGGCTCGAAATGAGCGAACACTCACGGTGCAGGCGTTGTCGCCAGAGCAGCCGGCCGTCACGTTCTCCATGAGCTGCAGGGGAAAGGACTTCACGGACATGTCCAGCCCGAAGAACTGCAGCCTCCTGTCGCTGATCCTCAGGTCCTGGATGCAGCCTTTAAAATAGCCCCCGTACGCCGCAGTCGACCTTGCCTCCGTCAGGCCCCCCACGAACACCGTGTCCCCCGCCTGCACGTGGACCCCTCCCGCCTCGGCGCCGCCCTGCTTCTGCCCGGCCGCGTACAGCTCCGCGCGGCCCTCGCGCACCTCCACGCTCACGAAGTGGACCTCCCCGTCGTCCGCGGCGCCCTCCGCCCTCAGCGGCTCGCCGTGGCCCAGCTGCACGGCGACCCTGCCGTCCTCCAGCCACACGCGCAGGTACGGAGCGCCGCCGTTGGCCAGCGCCAGCAGCAGCTCGCCGGGCCGGCGCGTGCGCACGAAGAGGGAGATGGAGAGGTTCCGGCCCAGGTCCTCGGTGACGGTGAAGGCGGCGAAGCTGTGCGAGTCCTCGCCCCCGAAGCGAGCGATGACGTGCTCTGCAGAACGAGACAAGACGAGAGGCGTTTGAAGGCAGGTGTGTTCAGATAGAAACAAGGCACTCAGGAGGCCACAACTGAAGCCTATCACTCAGCCGCTGACGGGTTGAGCAGCGACTTTCATAACTTCCTGACTGTTGCCGTGTCGCTGCATGTCGAGAATAGAAGCCTGTGCTTCTAATCCAGCTTGTCAGATAAGAGGATCTCTCACTCTGTCCTCATCTCTGCTCCTTCACCCTCTGCTACACATCAGCAAGTGAAGGTATTATTTACCCCCTAGAGTCGTAGTTCTCTGTAATTCACCCTGAGCTCGTCTGCTCGTCTTCAGCTTCATCGTGTGCATCCTCTGATCACACACACAGAGCTGTAAACGTACCTTCTGCACAGTCCTGCCCCTCGTACGGCCGTGAACACAAGCACTGGTAGCTCTGCCACAGGTTCACGCACTGCCCCCTGCCTTGGCAAGGCACGTCCAGGCAGCGGTCCCTGTGGCTGCAGCCGGGGGAGACGTTCACAGCGGAGTCCCTCCTCCAGTCCCCTGGCACCACGAGCTGCCAGTCCACAAACACATCCCGCATGCACCCGATGAAGGCTGGCAGCGGAGGGTTACTGGGAGCGCCGGAGTCCTGGAGCACTCCTCCAATAAAGGTGTTCTGCGGAGGGGGCACCGGCCCGGCCAGGCGGCTCTGGACCAGAGCCGCCCTGTGGCACGCCTGGCTCCCACACCTCCCAGCATCACCCAAGAGTTTCAGGCTGAGCACCCAGTTTGCAAGCACGGCCTCTACAGAATGCCACTCTCCATCTGTGACATTGTGCATAATGTCCAAAACCTGAATAGGGTTTTCAGCAGAGGCCTCCTTCCTCAGCATGAGTCGAAGTTGTCCCCCCTCCAGCTCCAGGCTCAGCAGCAGCCCCCCGCTGTTCCGCTGGAATAGAACAGCTCTGGGCAGAACCGTCTTGAAGCTGAGTGTGATGTTGCAGGAGATCTCCTCGTCCACCAGGGGACTCTGGAGCAGCAGGTAGCCCCTGCGCTCGAAGGAGAACGTGGTGGGAGTCTTGCACAAGGGTCCGGTGAACCCGGCTGAGCAGGAGCACGTGTAGCCGTGGGTCCCGTCCAGCAGGAAGGGAGAGCAGGAGCCTGGGTCCTGGCACTCGTGGCCCTCGCAGCCCACCAGCCTCACGTCGCAGTTCACGCCCCCGTAGAGGATTCCGCCGGGACTCTGCTGGAGGCAGTGGCAGCTGTAGCCTCCGGCGTGGCTCTCGCACCGGCCCCTGTTGAGGCAGGGCCCGGGGTCACACGGGTTCATCACCTCCTGACAGAGGGAACCTGCGGAGTGGAGCGAAACCGTGAGACGGCAGGTGTCACGGCCGCGACGGCACGTGTGACGCGTGCGTGATGAAACCAGTAATGGCATTATTGTGCGTTCAGGACTCTCGGATTTCGCCGTCGTGTGTTTACCGGTCGGGTCACGCTCACGCCCCCGTGCCGGGCTCTTACGGCGCTAATCTGCATAATGACGGCTGGAGCAGAAAACAATGAGATAACGCCTATGTACATTTTTTCTTTGCCCATAGTTCTGAAATGCCACCATGTTCTCATCATATGCACAAACAGACACACAGCCTCACCAAACCAGCTATTCAGACTAGAAACCAGCTGCAGAGAGCTCACTTATCTGTAGTATCCTTTAACCTCTTTGCTTGTGTAAACTTACTGCACAAAAGGTGCGGGAAACAATACTAACAGGTAGTTTGCAGTTTCTAGTGCAGTTAAATCATTATAGCCTCTTATTAAATAAAGGAAAAATCTAATAATAATAGCTGTTATACAACACAATTAATACCTAAATACCTAGAAAACAGTTACCTGTTCCAAGCAACAAAACTCCCCAAACCCACGCTGCAGGTCTCCACATCATGCCGTCACCTTCTCCCCCCAATTAGCACCAAACTCTTCCACCTGCACCATGTTCCTTTGCTTCCAGGCCGTCCCAGAGCAGGCGAGCTCTGCTGCTCGTCTACGCCTCCACAGCCACGTACAGTGGAGCTGAGCGCCTCCAGTCAGGAGACCGCCAAAGCCAGATCCTGGGGATTAGGCTAATGCTCTTTGGTCACCTCACTGAGTCAGAGCCACTGCAACTGGCGGAGAGTCAGCTTTTAGGACGCGACTCTCAGCAGGCAACAGCTCACTTACACAGCTTGTGTAAGCAGAAGTTATGAACTACTGTAGGCATGAAGTCATGTGACTATATCATTACATACTGTTGCATGGAATAGTGTTAACCTTAACTCCAGCTCAAATTTCATGTCTCCTGAATTAAATGCATTAGACAACTGTGATAATATTAATTTACATTCAAGCTGAAGTTGCTACATAGTTGCTTGGTTCTATTCATTCATATTGTCCTCCCTCTGATTTGCTGTTCTTTCTTCTGCCACTGAGGGGCGCTAAAACATCCAGCAGCACCAGGCAGAAACAGGCCCGTTTCCACTCAGCCACGGTCCATGGTGCCGGTTCTGAACCTCATGGGACGTCGCAGAGCGTGAGTGAGAGCGGGCCACGGTACCTGCTGTTCCTGGGGGACAGCTGCACACGAAGCCCGCGGCCCGCCGGTGGTCGTAGCGCTCCGGCAGCAGGGGCTCGCTGCCGTACGCGGCCTGCCACGACCTCTCGACGCAGCGGCCTCCGTGCAGACAGGGGCTGCTGGCGCACTCGCTGACGTCCAGCTCGCACTGGCGCCCTTCAAACCCTGGAACGCAGACGTTTGACTCAACAAATGCAGAAAACTTCATTTTACTTTTGAAGGTTTTGCAAACACACGCTCATTCAGCGTCAGGCTGTTGTTTACCTGGCCAGCATTTGCAGGTGTAGTTCCCCCGGTCGTCCTGACAGGTGGCGCCGTTGAGGCAGGGCTCCGAGCGACACGGCGGCAGCGGGACCTCACAGTGTCTCCCAGTGAAGGCTGTGTGCGAGCAGTCGCAGCTGTATCTGAGGCCGTCGCACAATAAGACGATTAGGATTCAGCGCGGCCTCGTTCTCTCACCATGTGTCCACAGACAGGAGTTGGGTTCGTGTGACCGGGGCCGCGCTACCTACTCGTTCACCCCGTCAACGCACGGAGCCCCGTTCTGGCACCGCTGCTCCCGACACTCGTCGGTGTCGATCTCGCATCGGTGTCCTTGGAAACCGGGCGGGCAGGTGCACGTGAAGCCGCCGGCGTGGTCATGGCAACTGGCGCCGCTGAGACAAGGCCGTGATTGACACTCATCAATGTGGATCTCGCAGGTGGCCCCTGTGAGCACGACAGAGAGCAGATGTCAGCGGCAGGTGAGCACGGGCTGCACAGATGGAGCTTTCATGTGGATCTGTGATCATGTTCACTTTATCTGTCAGGGTTTAGGACCCAACCTGAAACCAGTATGCCTGCTTCTGTGGGTCGGATTGGATTCATTCTTTTAATTTGGACATCATTCACCATCATCATTCACGGTGCTCCCAGTGGACCCACTCACCCGTGAACCCCGGGGCACACAGGCAGGAGAACCTGCCCACTCTGTCCACACAGGTGGCTCCGTTCCTGCAGGGCTGCGAGACGCACTCGTTCACGTCGATCTGACAGCGGGAGCCCTGGAAGCCCGGCACGCAGAAGCACGAGTAGCCGTCCCCGTGGCTCCGGCATAGCGCTCGGTTCCGGCACGGGTTCGGAGAACACGGGCCGGCAGCTGGAGGAGATGCGCCTTTTGAGCAGACCACATTTCAATGTACTAGTAGAGCCCAGCAGCTTTATTACAATCGATCCAGCTCCTTTCCTCAGGAAAAAACAGTCCAAACTATTATTTTAACGCATGCATAATCATCATTTCACAGTCACAACATTCGCCGTACTTGACTTTGATGAGAAAAGCTCGCTGTCATTACGAGGACTTTTTAAGGCTTTTCAAGGTGTCATGGTCCGTTGCCATAGTAACCACTCGCATTGTTTTACTCCAGCTGAGCGCTTGAGAAAAATGTAACATCAAAGGGCTTATTTACCTCAGCTGTGCTTCAAATGAATGCGCATCACCAGCCCACCATAGACTCCAACGCAACCAGCTTCTTTATCCAGCTGCTGATCTTCTATTTTCTCAAACCAAACAGCATTTTAGGCAAATATAGTTCCTTCCTAAACCTTATCATATATTTGTGGATACAACTGCTCTTTTGTTGTTTGTAAATGTATGTTCTCTGTGTTTAGGCACTTTGCAGGTCTACTTGACTGGTTTTTCTAGTTTTTCTGTAAGAAGCCACAGCTTGAGTGAGTAATGATGCTCATAATTCCTGGAATATGCATCAAAGCACACAGAGCCGTGACTCCACAAGAAAGAGCTTCAAATCCGATGAACAAGTGCTACCTCTCTTAGAAGACAATCAAACTGCGCCGCATTTCCAAGACACTTGAAGCCAATGAATATGCAGCGTGTATGGAAATATTTGTGTAAAAGAGCACAGGATAAATTTGACACCGCTACGAAGCCTGGTTGCACTGATATGAACATTTGAGCACAGCAATCATCATCTTGAGAGCCCAATTATCACAAGAGCACAATTAGACGCCGTGTTCATGCCTCATCATCTCCGGCGCCGTCTCCTGTCATTCGTGGAGGTCAAGCCCCACAGACAGCTTCTATGGGTCTAGACCCAGACTCAGCTTCTGGGGGAGGGGGGTTTGATGAAAATCACCAGAGCAGTGGTGATGTTCTGACCATATGCCTGCAATAGGACCATAAGCAGATGGTCTTTCACCAGGGCCCAGTCCAGAGGAACCAGAACCAGGCAGAACCCGGCCTGCTGTGGGTTTAAGACACATCCTCATCCAACCACACGGCCCGTCCCACAGCGAGCAGGCTGCTCGTGGCCTTTTCATATGCAAATGACTCGTGAGGGTCTTTGTTGGTTCCTATCTGGAGGTCCCTGAATAGCACACGCGGGTTCCTGCCATCTCCTCTGGACTGATGTCTGCGTCCGACGGTTTGTTTGGGGGCAGATAAGAAGACGTGTGATTTGGGGCTTTTGCAGAACCACAACAGGCACAATGTGAAGCCCCTTTATTCGACCCCCCCCCCAGACCCTGCCGCCCCCACATCTCACCCCACTACCCCCCATTGTTGGAAGTCCGTTAGTCATCTTAAGCTTTTCAGTGGTGTGTGTAGAAAACGCTACAGGCAGTGATGTCACCTCAGGTTTGTAATTGAAATTCTAATCATGGAGTGGTTTACACAAGCCCATGAAACAGCTAGACGCTAGTAACTGGTTGCCTGCTCTCGGCTTTACTTTAAGGACATGTTTGCACCAACGTTTTCATAAAGCAAACTGATTTAAATCACTAATATACTTAATTTGTTGTTAAATCGGGGAATGACGCAAGATCAACTCTACTTTGAAGACGGGCATATGTGTAAGTGGAAAGCGTGGACTAGAACAGGACTAGAAATCCACACAACAAGCAACAATACAATGTAAACTTAGGAACCGCTGACAACCACGAGACATAATAAATAACTGTTCACTCACCGTCAAGTACGAACAGCGACGAGATGAGAACTGTGCAGGAAAGTAATGGAAAATTACGACAACAAACCAATTCCATAGTCGTGGACGTAAATCATCCTGCTAATTTTGCTGAAGCGCGGATCCCTCGTGCGTCTGCTTCTGCTTCTGCTCCCGCGACGCGTCTGTGTCAACTCCAGAGCCACTTAAAGCACACTCCAGCCCGACGCCGGAGCCATGAAGAGGCTCCATCACGGCTGCAATTAAAGCTGAGGACCGCGGCACGGCGCTCGACGGTGAGGGGTCCCGGAGAGAGGACGAATAATAATAATAATAATAATAATAATAATAATAATAATAATAATAATAATAATAATAATAATAATAATAATAATAATAACCCCATATTATTTCACATTATTATTATTATTATTAGGGAGGAAGAATCTCAGTCCAATTAGAAAGAGAGTGGGTCAGTGTATGTTCTCGTACATGAATCCCTCAGGGGGAAGATTTAACGGTGCAATTTAGGCCCTATACCTTGTGTGGCTTGACCTCAGGTGCTTTGAGCATGTGTACTCCCCCCCCCACCCCTTTGCTGTCACTGTCTGTTTGGCCCCTTTATTGCTCATCAAGGTGAGAATGATGATAAACAACACCTACAGTACTGTACACTTATTTTATTAACACAGCTGCTGGGACGACTTGTGGCCGCTAGGTGTCACTGTAGGACCTCGAACTGTAAAAACAATGTCGGTTAGAAAAGAGGCATCGGATCTTAATCATGAAATGTTGCAGTGCAGTACGTAAGATTAATATGCGGCAATTATGAAATAGAAAAACTGTTTATTTATTATAATTATTTATTAATTTTATATTTATATAATTGTATATTATATTATACTTATTTATTGATTTTTATATCATTTGTGTTTATAACATAAAATAATAACTGTTAGTTTATTTTTTACACATATTAACATAACGTAATAAAAATAAAACATTTAAAACAACACTGTATGACATAAACTTGGAACAAACTAACTGCCTTCGGTCCGACTCGATGTTTCTATGGCAACGCTACCAGGACGTTGAAACTCAGCGGGGAGTAGAAACTTCAGCCCTGTTTCGGCGATTAAACGGCGCTCGTCGCCCGTACGAATTTGAACATTTTATTTTTGAAAGCGTCGTGTAAGAGCCGACGCTTGAGTTCGGCATGTCTGGGTTAATAAGAGACACTTCCGCGCCCAGTTCATGGCCAGAGCACAGCGGAGGTAAGGTTACGGTCGGTGGGGGGGGGTTGCTAGCATGGCAGCTAGGCTAACGCAAGGATGAACGAACCACGTACCTGCTCCTGTCGTTCCTCTTCCTCATATCAAGTTCGTGGACCTCATGGATTCAACATTTAATTAGGTCGCGGCCAGTAACACTTGTTTCAATCGAGCTCACTTTTCCTAAATGAATAATAACATAAGAACAACTTTAACAAACATCACAGGTGCTCGTTTTTTTCCCATGTGATCATCACTAAAAATGTCTTTTCGCCTAAGCTGCAACAAGCCCAGTCCCAGCGGAGACGACGATAGCGCCTTCTGCCGCCGACCAGCACATCCCAGACGAACTGCTGATCAGCCTCAGCTCCACTGTCTGCAGCAGCAGCAGCAGCACCGGGCCCGGTTCACATCACCAGCACTGCAAGGTGCATTGAAGACCCATCAGTGTGTGTTAAAATATCACCTCGTACTGTTGTCACCACCATACCTTTGAACGTAGGGCTGTGGAGTGAGGCGGCCGGATGCAGTCTGGCATCGACCGTTTGGACGTAACAAATACAGATACTTTCTGGAGCAGCCAACGTCTGTAACAGGAGCTGGCAGGTAAGTTAGACCAAGTACAACAGCCACATTCAAACCGTCAAAGCGGTTTATATAGTTGAAAACTCCTACTTTGTGTTAAAGGAGGCCAAAATGTATTTCTACCCTCTTTCATGTGTTTATACTGTGCAGAGATATTTCATTTCTCTGTGATGCTACGATAACCCAGAGAAGGGCAGCAACCCTGCCACCGCTGACTGACAGGAGTCACCCTGGTGATAATCAGGCAAGCTGCTTTACTGCATCTACACTTGGTTAACTTTACAGTACACTCAAAAAAAACCTGTTGGATGAACGGTCCGTGCATGAAGTGCAATTCATTATTCATGTGTAAAATGAAAATTGAAAAATGTTTTTTTATGCTGTGTTTCGTTTCCGTAAATCAGTAAAACACATTTGCGATACACTGATTTACTCATTCTCCTTTTCTCCACTTTCAAAACGAAATAAGAAAAAGGGAAACCGGGGGCGGGGCCAGTCGCCGGACTTTCAAATTAAAACGCCCAAGAGCATTTAAAGCGCAACATCGGCAAATATTTGTAACTCTTGAAGGATTGCGGTCGTGTTTTGACACACACTGAGACCCACATTGTTAAAATTAATCAACGTAACAATCATTTATCTAAATCATTTATTTAACCAAGCTATTTAACCAAGTGCTGACAACTGTCGATTACGTTACGACTCATGGCGTTTGCTAAAGGAATGACAGGTCAGTCAGCTCGCCCCCGTCGGGTCACTCACAGAATCACCTGCCAACAAAGCTAAGTTCTCTGTGCATCCTGCTTCATTAGACTGCAGCGATATCACGACCTTGTCGACACCTGATGAGGTAGAATTTAGCGCATCTGCGGTTCCGATGCTCAGTTTATGGTGAGACTGAAATCGCGTCATCCCGCTTGGCCGGTTGATGCTCTTATGCCCAGGAAGACGCTCTAATGTTGTGCCGATCTTTGCAAGTATTTTAAACATTGATTTATTACAGTTTATTGTGGTTGTTTAGATATGATCCATCATTGGACTTCCTGTCTCAGAGCCTGCTTTACCTGCGGGGGGATAATTACCTGACAGAGTGGATACTGGACTACCTCACAAACCATGCCCAGTTTGTGAGGGTCCAGGACTGGTGTCAGCAGAACCACCTTCTAATCAATGCAGGGAAGACCAAGGAGATAGTGGTCGACCTCCACAGATGTCAGTCTACACCCCCTCCTCCAGTGAACATTCAGGGAATGAACATCCAGAGAGTGGACTGTTATAAGTACCTGTTTTACCTTAACAACAAACTAGACTGGACTAACAACACAGACGCACTGTACAGGAAGGGTCAGAGCAGACTCTACCTACTAAGAAGGCTGAGGTTGTTTGGAGTGAAGGGGACACTCCTGAGGACTTTCTATGACTCTGTGGTGTCATCAGCCGTCCTGTACAGTGTGGTCTGCTAGAACGGCAGCATCACAGAGAGGGAGAGGAAGAAGCTGGATAAGGTCATTAAGACCACACACCACACACACGCTACATCTCCAGAGCAATTGCACCAGTCACTTTAATATCTCACTCACTTTGTTTGTTGCAGTCACCTTACCTCATTGTTATATGTACATGATGTTGATAACCTGTGGAGTTCTAAGTTCTAATTTCTTATAATTATAAGAAATATATTATTGTGTTATTTCTTCTGTATATATGTCTATATGTCTCTGTGCTGTTGCAACATGGTAATTTCCCCATCGCGGGACAATAAAGATATTTTATCTATCTATCTACCTTGCATTGAACATCTTAGGTGCATGTTCTTATGATAATAAAGCAGCAGTCCTTTTTTTCACAAAACATTTGTAGTCAGACCTGCCCATATGTTTTTTAACCAATGTTTATTTACCAAGTTTAAATCTGCCAACTCACAAAATCTTCAACATCTTCAAGGCTGAACTTTATAGAACATGTAAAATGTAATATTATCTATCAGCATAGAAACACATAAAACAATGGCTTAATTATTTGAAAACGAGCTGCTAATAGAGCTACATTTGCTACTGTTTTCCTCAGATTAGGATGACAGATGAATCAGAAACAACAGTGCATCCTGGAACACTGTGAGTCCACCTCTTGTAATGCAGTCCTATGACCTATATGAGGCTGAGAGACAGTCATCATTGACACGAATGTCCTCTTTTGGCCAAAATCCCTTCCACACCCCAGAAAGAACAACAGCATGCAGAGCTATGATTTGGGACTGCATTACAAGAGGTGAACCCACAGTGTTCCAGGATGCATTGTTGTTTCTTATTCATTTGTCATCTGCACGTAAGATGTTCAATGCAAGGTATGATGACTACTAAACCAATACCGAAGGCAGGTGGTGGAAAATAAAAAGATCCTCTGCAGGCACTCATCTGCTCTGTACATACAGTAACACCTTGATGTTGCGTGACAGATCATCTGATCACACACACTTTGCCACAGAATCTGCCTCACAAAGATAATGTGATGCACATTAGGGCAGTCATGGCTCACAATGAGTTCAGTTATTGTGAGGCAGGTTGAGTGGCTGTTATTCTCCCGCAGGTAAAGCAGGCTCTGAGACAGGAAGTCCAATGATGGAGCATGTCTAAACAGCCACAATAAACTGTAATAAATCACTGTTTAGAATACTTGCAAAGACCGCCACAACATTAGAGCGTCTTCCTGGGCATAAGAGCATTAACCGACCAAGCAGGAGGAAGCGATTTCAGTCTCACTGTAAACTGAAAATCACCGGAACACCGCAGATGCGCTAAATTCTTCCTCATCAGGTGTCGACAAGGTCGTGATGTCGCTGCAGTCTAATGAAGCTGGATGCCCCGAAAACTTAGCTTTGTTGGCAGGTGATTCTGTGAGTGACCCGACGGTGGCGAGCTGACTGACCTGTCATTCCTTTAGCAAACCCCATAACGTAATCGACAGTTAGCGTCAGCACTGAGACGGGCTAAATAAATAATTGTTACGTTGATTAATGTTAACAATGTGGGTCTCAGTGTGTGTCAAAACACGACCGCAATCCTTCAAGAGTCACAAATATTTGCCGATGTTGCGCTTCAAATGCTCTTGGGCGTTTTAATTTGAAAGTCCGGCGACTGGCCCCGCCCCCGGTTTCCCTTTTTCTTATTTCGTTTTGAAAGTGGAGAAAAGGAGAATGAGTAAATCAGTATATCGCAAATGTGTTTTACAGATTTACGGAAACGAAACACAGCATAAAAAGACATTATTCAATTTTCATTTTACACATGAATAATGAATTGCACTTCATGCACGGACCATGAACATAATAAAATTATGGAAAGTATTTCCACCTAACTAAAATGCGTTAACATAGCAAGAAGCCTTTTCGCTTAGTGAACCAAATGTAAACAGGGTGAAGCAACATGATATATTCGTGTTAATGTTACCTAATGACCATGGGTCAGTCCCACTAATGTTTTTAGGGTTGATTGAACATAATTTTCTTGGGTTATTTGATCATGTATAATATTAATACTAGTTAGTAAATTTTATAGGGTTGTAACAAGTTAATTTAAATTAATTAATAAAATATGCTATACTAACACAACCAATGTAAAGTTATCAAATGTTTTGTGCCAAGATTAGCTTTTCAAAATTACATACAAATAAAGTCATCTTTGAAACAGTATTTCTATTATGTAAACTAACATATATCCCCAGCTGGTGTGTAGGTTGGAGAAGACACAAAGCACATTGGATTTAGACTGGGTAGAATACTTTATAAGCTTCATAAAAACGATAAATCAGCATTCAAATGTCAAAGGCAGCTACAAAATGTCACTAACATCCAGTATTGTACATACAGCATTGGGCCAATATTTCAAACAACTTTTAGTGGAGGGTAGCTGAGGTTGAGAGCATATACAAGAGCAAACAACAACACAGCAAGTGGGACACTACCCAACTCATCCAGGACTTGAAACGATGACTACATCTTCAGGGTCATCATCTGCCTTTGCATCTTTGTGAATGACAAAAACTTCAAGAATTGGCTCTATCATGGCTTCTTCAAGGCGTCCACGATCTGAAATGTAAAATTAAAAAAGCGGATGATGTTATATAACACTTCAACTTTTAAAGCATATAAATCACTTTGAAATTTTAAATTAAAAAAAAAACAAACAAACAAAAAAAAAAAACATTCTTACCATCCATTCTTTCACAAGGTTGCCAGGATCTTCATTGAGGAACACACACTGGGCTTAAAGGATGTACTCTTCTGACATCAATGGAGTTAGTCTTTAGGCCAAACAAAGTAATCACACAAAAAACAAAAAAAAAAAAAAAAAAAAAACAATTTTAATTTATTTTAGGGAACAATTTTTATTCAAGTGAGTAGGTGTCACGAAATAGATTTTTTCCCATCATCATACCTGGGTTATGGGAACCATGATGCTCTTAATCTTTTGTCCTTCAATGCTGCCTTCCTTGCCAAACACCGTTTTCAGGTCTGGAGAATAACCATCCACCATGGAGAAGAACTGTTGCAGCAAACTGTTGTTGTCCTCTTAAATTTATTCTTAAAAAGAAAAAAGTACACAAGTTATCAATGCACTGAATGGCAAATGTGTACACAATACATTTTAATATAGTTTGTCTGATCAGAATCACATTGTATATATAGACATATTTATTGACCAACCTCAGAAACACAGAAGACAGCAGGCCGTCTGGTTTTGAACTCGGTGATGAAGGGTTCATCTCTGATAACTTCTTGCCTTTTGTGTGCAACAGTCATATCTACTAGAAAAAGTCACGCTGCACTCCTTGCATCTCCAAATACCTTAGAGTCTATTTATCTTATTTCTTTTCATTCCCTCTTACCTTACTTTTTCTTAAACAACTTGTGGACATGTAGACATCTGACGCGGCACTAGCAGGTGATTCCCTGTCCTGCTGTCTCTTCTCAGCTCCAGAATGGGACAATTTCACAGAATGGCCATTGGAGGTGAACATTAGGAGACACATTTTAGATGATAAAGAACACGTTTCAAGTCAAAATAAATTAAATCCTAAATTAGGAAATCAATTATGTGCTGTGAAATGAGTACACAATCTTATAAAAAGGTACAAATGTTAAAGCTTAATTAAATAAATACTTGTGTAAGTAATTAGATTATGTTCCTTTACCGTGTGAAACAAATAATAGATTTATGATAATACGATATACAATGCAAACAATATGTAGAGTAAAATAACTCAAACAACATTTTGGTAGTTTCGTGTAAATTACCTCAGGAAATGCATAGCATGACAGCACATTTCTATTTAATGCTCATGGGTTACCTTTCCAATAGGGCAAGTCTCTGTACTTCTGTTTTCCGTTTCCAGTAGTTCTCTGCTCTAACACCTGCGGACAGAGAGTATATGTCAGAAAATAATGCACCAACCTGAACAAATGCCGCTGATTCGTAAAATCATCGTCGCATCCAAACCGACCGAGGGGCAACGCTGATGTCGGTTATTTGAAATTTGAAAATCCCGCGCTCGCGCGATGAACTCCCGTTGGAAATACGTAAAAGTCTCACTCCTAACTGAGCAAAGGTCGCCGTTTAATGGCTATAAAATAAAATAAAAAAATTACAATATATATATTTTATTGCAGATAAGCTTATTTAAAACTAGCACGTTGTCAGTGTTGGGGATATGCGAGGAGCACAAATTATAATAATTGGATTTATAGCTCCTGATTGGAGATACCAATTATGTTTATAATTTAGATTTACAAATCTTGGTTATTAGCTTAAATATATATAACTATACGACAAATGTTTGGCAAGTGAAACACTTACTATTATTGATTTAATAATTATTAATTGAATTAATAATTACTTAATTTACGGGGCACCACCCTCTTTCCAGGGACCAATAACCGATTTGGAATAGCCAATACAGTCTCATTTGTATTTAAGTTAGTTGAAGGGTGAACTCCGTACCATAGCCGACTCAATTCACTAGTGCTGCAAAACCATGTACAAATAGTCACAAACAATGACCAATTAAATTATGAACGCTTTATTAAACAGTTAATATTAACTCTAGTGTCAACACTATCTTGAATAACTCAGCAAATCACAACTTAATCTTATGGTGTGTTCGTCTAGCGTTCTGTATGTGTATGCGCGTTACCTGAGATAAGAGGTGTGTGTGTGTGTGTGTGTGTGTATGTGTGTGAGAGAGAGAGAGAAAGAGAGAAGAGGAGGAGGAGGAGAGCGCCCCCCTTTAGGGGCGTGGTGAGATGGCACAGCTGTGCGCGTGTGCCGGTGAGCCCTTTGAATGGAGCGCGCGTGTCTGGCGCTCACAGGGAAAGAAGCGTGTAAAGGAGTGTGAAGTGGGACTAGCGTGGATAAGGCTTGTGGTCACACAAACACGTGGGACTATATTCTGCGATATAGTCACGTGATCGCGGAAGCGCGCAGTGGTTGAAACGTGCGCTTGGCGTGGTCGCAGAAGAAACAGAGCACTACACAGTAACACACTAAAGCTAGTAAAATCACAGATTACAACACTTAAATATGCACCTCTTAGATTCACGTAGATCTGTAACAGCGTTACAGTCACGTGATCGCGGAAACACACAGCGGTCAGATCGTGTGTGCAGGAAAAGAAACAACACAACAATAAAACAATTACTGATACCCTAAGAGTTCTACTCTGCTCAGACTTAAGAATGCCTCTGCCTTACTGCTTATTCCTGGTGAGAAGCTCCGGCGTTGCGTGCGTGCGTGCTTGCGCTGTTGCGGTCCGGTCCGGTCCAGGTGTGCGTCGCGGTGATCGCGTCGCGATCAGCTGATGCGGCGGCGAGTGAGGCGGTTACGCTGGCGGTTTCCTGCCGTGTGGCTGGGAGTAGATGGGTGATCAGGCCCGTTCTCTGTGACGACGTCTCCGTTGGTTCAGCTGTTGGCTGCGGTGGAGGCTCCAGGCGGACGGAGAAAAGAAAGGTCTGCAGTGGTCTCGTGTGCGAGGAGAGAAGGGTCCGTGACGAAGTCGGAGAGAAGAAAGGAAGGAGAGATCGCAGAGAACAAGGGGAAACGGGACAGGGTCGGAAAGAACAAGGGACGGGGAGATCGAAGAGAACGAGGGACGAGTCTTCGGTCACGGCGACTTTTATAACCGTGTTTTTGGTCACGCCCGTCCTATTGTTTGGTCCAATCAGGATGGCTGACGTCCAAGTTTCTCCTCCGTTTGTCGCTTGTGTCAGCGGGAGTTGGATGTCAGCGGGGGAGCCAGGTATGGGTCCCCAGCCTGGCGCCTGGTTTTGGCGCTGAGATTTGAAATCTCTTTGTTCTCACTCACTACTATCAGGATGAGGACTTTACATGCAAGCCGCAGTGCCTCCTTTGTCTGAGCATGTGGGACCTTAATAATAATTCTGTTAATAACAGATTATACATATGAGGTCCCCCAACATCAGTGTTGTACGGAAGCTAGCTAGGTAAGCTTGTGAGCACAGGCGCAGACACATAACACGGATACGTACTCTAGCTAATTAAACATCCAAAATGCTAAAGGGCACTATATATAGCTGCTAACAACATTTCTGCACCCATGCGGTTTTTTATTTAAAGGACGTTAAACTTACCTTCTTGCACACATCATGAACAGGTGTTTTCCTTTACGCCAGGATCCTGAAGAAGCGGCAGGGCCGTAGTCCAAGTTGTGAATTTGCTAATTACTGCCACCTTCAGCTCTGGACATGTTGTTGCCTAAACCTATTTTTATTACGTTAAGTTAACATAAAATATTGATGTAACTTGTTGAAGTTGTTACATTTACGTGATTTTATTATGTTCAGACACAAAACAAGAATTTATATTGTTTAAGTTGCATGTTAAAATTATGTTAATGTAGCATGCACCCAATCCAGGTTTTTTGAGTGTACAGGGTAAAATGCATGTTCCCTTTGTCTCCCAGCTCTTGACTGTCTCAGAAAATCTGATCCCAGAAGACTATCGCATTGTGACGAACAAGGGGCTGCGGAGTCTGGAGTTTTATGAGGAGTGAGCCTCCTTCTTAATATCCTCTTTATTATGTCTCTTCTCGTCTGGGATTTTAATTTACTATTTTTATAGTTTGAAACTGAAATGTAGTTTGTCTCCCAACTCTCATGTTGCTTGTCTTCATCAGCGCATTTACTGTGCAGCTACATGACGATGAACACAACCTACGGCCCTTTCCATCACTGTGAGTTCAGGAACATAAATGAATGTCATTTACAACAGGTATTCTTGGTTAAACCAGTTATAAATAACAGGTGGTGAATGAATGTCATCAAAGAAATCTGTTCTGCTCTCCAGGAGGCCCAGTGGCAGATTAGAGGCAGTCCAGCTGATGAGGACGATGGACAGCATGCTGCAGGAGGCTGGCGTAGATCAGCAGTGTGAGGAGCTGACAGAGCTCTCGCAGGTTCGACAGACAGATGAGCAGACGTTACACCAGCTGTTACCTCATCTTTCTTCACTTACAGGGAAAGTTGCACCCATGTCTTGCAGATGGAAGGACTGCTGGAGCTGGTGCAGGTCGAGCAGAAGATATACAACATCGTTTTCCATGAGCTGATCAGGCAGGTCAGTGTGGGCTGTGCTGAGAGGGGACAGCTCCTTGCCAAACTCAGGTAACAGCCACATGCTAGTAGTTAATATGCATGAAAAACTGACCATCAAATTCTTTTGATGCCTAAAGTTTATTCTAAATCATTTTGACTGATAGTTTGTGACAGATGTGATGTTTTGACCCACCGCACAGTATTTGTGCTAATCTTTCTAGGCATCGCTACCAGTCATTGCTGGAGCGAATCCCCTGTCGTCTGAGGGGTCTACACACTGAGGTCGTTGCACAGCGTGCTCTGGACCGGCAGCTTACTGAAGAAATTCACCGTGTGAAGACATCCATTCAGCAGCTCAGCATGTACGTTGATCTAGGCCAGGCTTTTAGGCCACGAGTCAAGTACTGTACAGTATGTGTGTTCATGGATCTGCATTGTTTTTACAGAGAGATGTCTAAGATCACAGAGCACGATGCATTTGTTTTCCACCAGGCAGAACATGCTCATCAGCAGCTGGCCGAGGCACTCGATCAGACTTTCACCAGCTTAGAGTCAGCCTATCATTTTGAATGAACATTTAGAACAAAAGTACAAGATGTGCCCAAAACGTTCCCCCTCACATAGTCTGTGTGCTCTTCTCAGCGTGGTCCGGGGTTACCATGACCTGTATGAGCTGCAGAGGGGTCGCCTTGAGGCTCAGCTGCTTCAGGCTACTGAGGAGAGGGACTGCTGGAGCCAGGTCACCTTGCGCCTTGCCCTCAAGGTGTGGGTGCCACTTCCTTTCTGCTGTTATGGTCATGTAGTGTAGATCAATGAAAATAGACAAATTGATCTAAGGGAACTTGTACATGTTTTGTATGATTGTCAGGTGATTAGTGCAAAAAAGTTAAAGCTGGTCAGTCGACTGCACATCTGTGAGCAGAGCTGGTTCAGGACAGCAGAACACTGCGTCCTTTACCTCACAAAAAAGGTAACAATGCCTTGCAATGCATTTTAACACTATCCACAACGATTATGATAAAAATGCACTAAATGCCAGATGTGAAGAGACCAGATGTGTAAATTTGATTATTGATTAAAGTTCTAAATAAAGGTGTGACCTGATGGTGTGGTTTGTCATCCATCTATAGGACACACATGATTTGAATGTCATCATGAAGCTCACACACAACTGGACAAATCAGCTGACTGCCTTTCTGTCCCAACTGAAGAAGAGCGAACAAACTCAGTGTGAACAGATCAGCGCCGTTAAGCAAAGCATCATCAAGTGGCTGGTCTTCTGCACTGCTGAAAACAAGTAGGAAGAGTTGGAATGAGCAGGAGGATACAAACAAAGCATTACCAGTGAATTAAATACTTAATGCCTGTAAAGGGCTCGTCTGAGATTGAAAACAAGAACCTTACGCACCCAAAGCGAGAATCATACCCCTAGAGCAACGAGCCAAGATAATATGCTAATTTTCACTTAAAGCCAAAAACAAAAAATACCAGGACAAAAACAAAATTAACACATCTCAGGCGAGCCCTTTACAGACTTTATTTAGTAGATGCGGCGCCTGGCGGCACGGTGGTGCGGTGGGTAGCACTGTCGCCTCACAGCAAGAAGGTTCTGGGTTCGATACCCGGAGGCGGCCCTGGTGCCTTTCTGTGTGGAGTTTGCACGTTCTCTCCGGGTTCTCCGGCTTCCTCCCACAGTCCAAAGACGTGCATTAGGTTGATTGGCTTCTCTCCATTGCCCGTAGGTGTGAGTGTGTGAGTAAATGGTTGTCTGTCTATGTGTTGCCCTGCGATGGACTGGCGACCTGTCCAGGGTGTACCCTGCCTCTCGCCCGTAGCCAGCTGGGATAGGCTCCAGCACCCCCGTGACCCTGCACTAGGAAGTAAGCGGTTAAGAAAATGGATGGATGGAGGAGGCGCCTGATAGGTGCTGATTGTTGTTTGTTACCATGGCTCGTTGGTCTAGACATCCCAAACGAGCCCTTTACAGATAATAACCAATGAGGAAGCACCACATAAAGAACATGTTACATTATGATTTTATCCGGATATGTTGTTTTTATAATGGGTAAATTAGCACGTAGACTTGGCTAGTTGGTCTAGGGGTATGCGTGCGAGGGGCCGCAAATTCAAATCCTCGACGAGCCCTTTACAGGCATTACCCACTGAGGAAACGTCAGATAAAAAAATGTTTTAAGATTTGTTTACTGTAATTATGGTTTTCTCCTGATACATAATTGCCTGTAAAGGGCTCGTCTGGGATTTGAACGCAGGACCTCTCGCACCTGAAGCAAGAATCATACCCTGAGACCAACGAGCCTTGAAAATAAGATAATTTTCCATAGAAAAAAAACAGAACCTATCAGGATAAAACCATAATTTAAAAAAGCAGCATCTTATCTTGCGCTCCTTCACTAGATAATGCCTTCAAAGGGCTCATCCCGAATTTAAACCAAGGACCTCTCGTACCTTAAGTGAGAATCATACCCCTAGACCGACGAGCGTTGAAAATAAGGAAATTTTCCAATAAAAAAAACAGAACCTATCAGGATAAATCCATAACTCAACATAGGAGCGTATTATCTGGCGCTCCTTCACTGCATAATGCCTGTAAAGGGCTCGTCCGGGATTTGAATCCGGGACCTCTCGCACCCGAAGTGAGAATCATACCCCTAGACCAACGAGCCTTGGAGTACAGAAACTTTCCATTAAAAAAACGGAACCTATCAGGATAAAACTATAATTTAACAAATCTTAAATTAGAATCTTATCCAACGCTCCTTCACTGGATAATGCCTGTAAAGGGCTCATCCGGGATTTGAACCCAGCACCTCTCGCACCCAAAGCGAGAATCATAGCCCTAGACCAACGAGCCATGACATAATAGGAATTTTCCATTTATAAAAAACAGAACTTATCGGGGTAAAACTATAATTTAACATATCTTTAAGTAGAATGCTTCCTGGCATTTTTTCAATGGATAATGCCTGTAAAGGGCTCGTCCGGGATTTGAACCCGGGACCTCTCGCACCCTAAGCGAGAATCATACCCCTAGACCTACGAGCCTTGAAAATAATATATTTTTCAATTAAAAAAAAAACAGAACCTATCACGATAAAATCATAATTTAAGAAACAGCATCATCTTATCTGATGCTCATTCACTGGATAAGGCCTGTAAAGGGCTCATCCGGGATTTGAACCCGGGACCTCTCGCACTCTAGGCAAGAATCATACCCCTAGACCAACGAGCCTTGTAAATTATACATTTTTCCATTAAAAAACCGACCCTATCACGATAAAATCGCAATTTAAGAAACAGCAGCATCTTATCTGACTCTCCTTCACTGGATATTGCTTGTAAAGGGCTCATCCGGGATTTGAAGCCCGGACCTCTCGCATTCTAAGCGAGAATCATACCCCTAGACCAACGAGCCTTGAAATTAAGGAAACTTTTCATTAAAAAAAACAGAACCTATCAGGATAAAACTATAATTTAAAAAATCTTAAATTAGAATCTTATCCAACGCTCCTTCACTGGATAATGCCTGTAAAGGGAGAAGAGAATCATACCCCTATACCAACGAGCCTTGAAAATAATGCATTTTTCCATTTATAAAAAAACAGAACCTATCAGGATAAAACTATAATATAACATTTCTTAAAGTAAAATTTGTTCTGGCGTTCATTCACTGGATAAGGCCTGTAAAGGGCGCGTCCGGGATTTGAATGCGGGACCTCTCGCACCCTAAGCGAGAATCATACCCCTAGAGCAACGAGCCTTGAAAATAATACATTTTTCCATTAAAAAAACAGACCCTATCATCATAAAATCACAATTTAAGAAACAGCAGCATCTTATCTGACTCTCCTTCACTGGATATTGCTTGTAAAGGGCTCGTCCAACATTTGAACCAGAGACCTCTCGCACCCGAACCGAGAATCATACCCCTAGACCAACGAGCCTTGAAAATAATACATTTTTCCATTAAAAAAAACAGAACCTATCACGATAAAATCATAATTTAAGAAAAAGCAGCATCTTATCTGACGCTCATTCACTGGATAATGCCTGTAAAGGGCTCATCCGGGATTTGAACCCGGGACCTCTCGCACCCTAAGCGAGAATCATACCCCTAGACCAACGAGCCTTGAAATTAAGGAAACTTTCCATTAAAAAAACAGAACCTATCAGGATAAAACTATAATTTAAAAAATCTTAAATTAGAATCTTATCCAACTCTCCTTAACTGGATAATGCCTGTAAAGGGCTCGTCCAGGATTTGAACCCCGGGACCGCTCGCACCGAAAGCGAGAATGATAACCCTAGACCAACGAGACTTGAAAATAATATATTTTTCCATTTATAAAAAAACAGACCCTATCACGATAAAACTATAATTTAAGAAACAGCAGCATCTTATCTGACTCCCATTCACTGGATAAGGCCTGTAAAGGGTTCGTCCGGGATTTGAACCCGGGACCTCTCGCACCCTAAGCAAGAATCATACCCCTAGACCAACGAGCCATGACATAATAAAGAATTTTCCATTTATAAAAAAACAGAACCTATCAGGATAAAACTATAATTTAACATATCTTAAAGTAGACTGCTTTCTGGCATTTCTTCAATGGATAATGCCTGTAAAGGGCTCGTCCGGGATTTGAACCCGGGACCTCTCGCACCCTAAGCGAGAATCATACCCCTAGACCAACGAGCCTTTAAAATAATATATTTTTCAATTAAAAAAAAAACAGAACCTACCAGGATAAAACTATAATTTAACATATCTTAAAGTAGACTGCTTTCTGGCATTTCTTCAATAGATAATGCCTGTAAAAGGCTCGTCCGGGATTTGAACCCGGGACCTCTCGCACCCTAAGCGAGAATCATACCCCTAGACCAACGAGCCTTGAAAAATCTGTTTTTTTCAATTAAAAAAAAACAGAACCTATCACGATAAAACTATAATTTAAGAAACAGCAGCATCATATCTGACTCCCATTCACTGGATAAGGCTTGCAAAGGGCTCGTCCGGGATTTGAACCCGGGACCTCTCGCACCCTAAGCGAGAATCATACCCCTAGACCTACGAGCCTTGAAAACTATATAGTTGTCCATATATAAAAAAACAGACCCTATCACGATAAAATCATAATTTAAGAAACAGCATCATCTTATCTGATGCTCATTCACTGGATAAGGCCTGTAAAGGGCTCCGCCCAGATTTGAAACAGGGACCTCTCGCACCCGAACCGAGAATCATAGCCCTAGACCAACGAGCCTTGAAAATAATACATTTTTCCATTAAAAAACAGAACATATCACGATAAAATCATAATTTAGGAAATAGCAGCATCTTATCTGACGCTCATTCACTGGATAAGACCTGTAAAGGGCTCATCCGGGATTTGAACCCGGGACCTCTCGCACCCGAAGCGAGAATCATACCCCCAGACCAACGAGCCTTGAAAATAATACATTTTTCCATTAAAAAAACAGACCCTATCATCCTAAAATCACAATTTATGAAACAGCAGCATCTTATCTGACTCTCCTTCACTGGATATTGCTTGTAAAGGGCTCGTCCAACATTTGAACCAGAGACCTCTCGCACCCGAACCGAGAATCATTGCCCTAGACCAACGAGCCTTGAAAATAATACATTTTTCCATTAAAAAACAGAACATATCACGATAAAATCATAATTTAAGAAACAGCAGCATCTTATCTGACTCCCATTCACTGGATAAGGCCTGCAAAGGGCTCGTCCGGGATTTTAAGCCCGGGACCTCTCGCACCCTAAGCGAGAATCATACCTCTAGACCAACGAGCCTTGAAAATAATACATTTTTCCATTAAAAAACAGAACATATCACGATAAAATCATAATTTAGGAAACAGCAGCATCTTATCTGACGCTCATTCACTGGATAAGACCTGTAAAGGGCTCATCCGGGATTTGAACCCGGGACCTCTCGCACCCGAAGCGAGAATCATACCCCTAGACCAACGAGCCTTGAAAATAATACATTTTTCCATTAAAAAAACAGACCCTATCATCCTAAAATCACAATTTATGAAACAGCAGCATCTTATCTGACTCTCCTTCACTGGATATTGCTTGTAAAGGGCTCGTCCAACATTTGAACCAGAGACCTCTCGCACCCGAACCGAGAATCATTGCCCTAGACCAACGAGCCTTGAAAATAATACATTTTTCCATTAAAAAACAGAACCTATCACGATAAAACTATAAAATAAGAAACAGCAGCATCTTATCTGACTCCCATTCACTGGATAAGGCCTGCAAAGGGCTCGTCCGGGATTTGAAGCGGGGACCTCTCGCACCCTAAGCGAGAATCATACCCCAAACCAACGAGCCTTGAAAATAATATATTTTTCAATTAAAAAAAAACAGAACCTACCAGGATAAAACTATTTTTTAACATATCTTAAAGTAGACTGCTTTCTGGCATTTCTTCAATGGATAATACCTGTAAAGGGCTCGTCCGGGATTTGAACCCGGGACCTCTCGCACCCTAAGCGAGAATCATACCCCTAGACCAACGAGCCTTGAAGTTAAGGAAACTTTCCATTAAAAAAAACAGAACCTATCAGGATAAAACTATAATTTAAAAAATTTAAAATTAGAATCTTATCCAATGCTCCTTCACTGGATAATGCCTGTAAAGGGCTCGTCCGGGATTTGAACCCGGGACCTCTCGCACCCAAAGCGAGAATCATACCCCTAGACCAACGAGCCTTGAAAATAATATATTTTTCAATTAAAAAAAACAGAACCTATCACGATAAAACTATAATTTAAGAAACAGCATCTTATCTGACTCCCATTCACTGGATAAGGCCTGTAAAGGGCTCGTCCGGGATTTGAACCCGGGACCTCTCGCACCCAAAGCAAGAATCATACCCCTAGACCAACGAGCCATGACATAATCAAAAATTTCCATTTATATAAAAACAGAACCTATCAGGCTAAAACTATATTTTAACATATCTTAAAGTAGATATGGCATTTCTTCAATGGATAATAACTGTAAAGGGCTCATCCGGGATTTGAACCCAGGACCTCTCGCACCCTAAGCGAGAATCATACCCCTAGACCAACGAGCCTTGAAGTTAAGGAAACTTTCCATTAAAAAAACAGAACCTATCAGGATAAAACTATAATTTAAAAAATTTAAATTAGAATCTTATCCAATGCTCCTTCACTGGATAATGCCTGTAAAGGGCTC